>NC_039272.1:1374824-1622324 GCF_003368295.1 Carassius auratus | reverse complement strand
TCACGTGGCAGAATGTGGTCACAATGGACACGTCTACAACAGGTTGGGGAGCTCACTGCCACGGCTTACCGGCCTCGGGCTACTGGACAGAGTCGGAGAGGACGTGGCATATAAATCGTCTCGAGCTGAAAGCGTTTTTTTTTTACTCTTCTGAATTTTCTCATGCAAGTCTGGGGGCATCACATCTTGATTTGCACGGACAACATGTCGGTGGTATCGTACATAAACCACCTGGGCGGAGTACACTTGAAAACTCTTTAAAGACAGGCAACACGCCTTTTGCTGTGGGCCGATCACCATCTGTTCTCCATTCGAGCAGTGCATGTTCTGGGTTGCTTGAACAGTGTCGCAGATATGCTTTCAAGGAACAGGATTCCTCATGGAGAATGGAGACTGTCATTGAGCAAAACAGGGACAAAATGCATATTTTAAGACAATTAAACTTTTGTTTGACCTTGCATGCATGTCAACTTGGTGTTGTGGACACCCAAAACCAAAATATGTACTTTTCATTACCCATAATAGGGGCACTTTAACACTGACACTTTGGAATGATTTTCCTTAGTTAACTGCTTATTTAATTTCTACTTTCTTTCTTTAAAATAAATTTAAGCTTTTGTAATGTTGTTTTAATTTCAGTTACGTTACTGCTTGTTTTTAACTCACCAAAAATTGTCTAAATTTCTTTTCTTTTTTTTTTTTTTAAAAAAGACCATGACTGTGACTATAATCTAGCATTCAAAAAACAGTTTAAGTCTGTCATTTTCAGACAGTATGGGTATGCTGATTAGACTAACTAGCTAGCTAGCTGGCTAACATCCCCATATAAAATACAAAATATTAACTTTCATTTTGTTACCTTGTTTGGACTTGTTGTCAGACTGTTTTAGGCATTTTATATTGCTCATATTCTCTTTGTTGTAATAAGTACTATGTCAATGTAGGCATAGATGTGTGAGAAGCTCGTGTCTGGTCTCTTCTATAAGTTAATTTAACAGATTCACTCCTAAAATACCTACAAGGCGCTTCAACATTTTAATTTAATATAACAATTTGTTTACTACTTATGTGTTAATACTTATCAGTTATTTGTAATATTATAGTAAAGTTTTGAAATATCTACATTTACAGATTTTAGTCTTTGGAATCTAAAATCTCGCCAAGGGCACCAAGAGAGCCTGGGCTGGCCCTGTTATACTTCATAGTAGCTGCACAAAGCACCAAGAAACTGAAAACCTGAAACACAGGATGTGAAGATTTTGCTTATGATAACAAAGCATGAATAAAGTTTCATTGTTGCTTCACGATTATTCACAATTCACAAATGTGCCTTTTTTTGTTGCAAGCTATAGATTCATGATAGATTTTGTTGTAGCATCATGATAATGCAGTTATGAGAGTAAATTACTTTGTATGGCGGGAAGCTGCGTCCTTGACATTTCTGACTGAGAACAATGTCTAAAAGCTGCTGTGTGACAAGGTGTACAGTAAAACCACAGCGTTTAAGACCACAAAAGCGCAACTTTCCATATCTCTCTGAGAACTAAAAGTAATCGGCGACAGGAACCATGAATTATTTTTAACCATGTCAAAGGATTATTTCAACTCCCTATGTGAACCTGAGAGTAGGAGATATATTTTAAACTAAATTTTATTGGTCTATGCCAGTATCTCTTTCCCTTACGTTCTTTTTATTTGAGAAATAGTGGTGGAAAGAGTACTAAGAAAATGTACTTGAGTAAAAGTACTGCTACTTAAGTAATAATTTACTTGAGTACAAGTAAAACTACTGAAAAATAATATGACTCAAGTAAGAGTAAAAAAGGAGTTTGCTGAAAAACTACTCAAGTTACTGTGTTACAAATTACTATAGTATATTTTTTTCTATTTTTACCCAAAATGAGACGATGTGAGCATTATGGAGCACGGTTAACTCTAACCTTGACAACGCATGTACTTTAATGTCTGTTTCACAAGTGAAACCCAGGAAATCACTTATATGGATAACTGCATCAGATATCACCACAGCTGAATAACATGCAGATAGAGATGCTTTGACTGAAATGTGGAAGACAATAAACATCTAATTGCAAAACGGCACTAAATGGTTTAAACGGTTTTATAACGAATTAAAAAAAAAAAAAGATTCACGTATAAGATTTGTGGTTTTTAAGAAGGGCAAAAGCAAAGAAGGTTAAGTGAAGGTTTAATAGAAAAAAAAAGGTTTAAAATTGTGTATTGTGAATTTAAATGTACCAGTAAAAAATAATGTGGGGTGTGGATAAGTTTGGACATGGTTTGAATTGTAATAATTCAAATTTGTGTCAATTCCTTATTTAAATTTCAATAAGGTATAATAATTATTATTATAATAATTAATAAATAAAGATATAATTCACATTTTGTTCTTATTGCAAAAGATTTCCTTGTTAGCCGAATAAAAATCAACAGGCTTAAGAACACAAGGATGTGTGTGTAGCAGGGAAAACAGAAATGGGGGACAGAAAAAAAAACTTGACTTTTGTGTAATTGACAAGATTTTTTTTCCTATGTTTGCTGCATGATAACCAATAGTTTGTATAATATATTATTATAATAATATATAATTATTTATCTGTATTTTCCAAATAACAATTTTAGGATTGGTTTATACGAGTAGACAATAAGGCCGAGTAGTTTCTATGCTGTTTTAAATGTTGTCAATTAGCCCTGGATTATTCATATATTACCTCGAAATGTCCTTTTTTTGTCACAGCAATAGCAGGATGCCTTTGTCCATATTAGTGATTTTCTGCAGGTCTTAAGTCATTTTGTTTTGGATTTTCTGGGCAAGAGCGCCCTCCGGCTTTGAGTATGAATAAAACACGCACTGCATGAGAGTGTTTAGCACTCCGTAATGTCCATTTCGTTTGGGGTATAGATAAATGGTCCCGTCATGCATAGACTATTCTGTTTAAACACCCATGTGCTCACACATCCAAAGCACGCACACAGAAATAGTGAAATGCATCTGATTCAGTAGTCCCTGTGACTGATGACACGATTCAATTTCTGGTGCTTCTAATTAAGAAATAAAAATCAGTTCCAAAATTTGTACATAATAGATATACTTATATTTGCAGCGAAAAAAAATGTGTAGCACTTTTATGTAATATCTTATTATCAATATTTAACTTACATTGCAAAGCTTTCCGTGACATCTCGAGCTATCATGATGGCATACACTAAGTGGATTTAGTGTGTGTTAAGGGCACTGCGCTTTTCGCACTTAATTGCCAAGGCCGCAAGTTTGGGTATTTGGACAAGGCATTAGACGTGTCCCTTCCATTTACCTTACAACAGCGCATGCGCAGATCACGGCAGCTGAGTAAAAAAACTGTGCGCACCCGGATATGTGCACGACCAGAATGCGGAAAAGAAATATGCACATATTTCTTAGATAAGAAAAATGTCTGACAGACATGTAAAGTTTACACAGGATATTTATAGGTATAAGGAAATGCTTGTTGCAAATAAGGCGTAAAGACCCTCTCACCCTTTATACGCTCTCTTTAACTATTTTTACATTTTAATCCAAACAGTTCAAATAAATAATTTTACCAGCTAACAGTTAAATTCAGCTGCTAACTGAACTTAATCTACCGGATGTTCTCCAGAGAAGGACGTGATGAGTAGGCTATTTCATGAATCATATTATATATATATATATATATATATATATATATATATATATAAAGTAACAGTGTATTAACGGGAATTTTTGAGCATTTACACTCAATACTGAATAATACTCAAAAAAGTACCGCTCAGTTCACAGAAGTGAAATAATTCGAGATCAAAAAAAAAAGGCAACAGCAGCCTAAACCAGCTACAAATTACAAAAGAGTAAATACATACCCAATAACTGAGATGCCAGCCAACACAAGAAGAGAAGTGCTCATATTTTGAAACTTCGTCATTCCCGTGTTTGTCCTTTCACTTCGTGGACTGAATATCAACTAGACCGCGTGGAAGAAAGAGAGATCTTTACATCACAACTGGCTTTAATCGGTCTTAACTTTGTCACGGTTTAATTAAGGGTGCTGGTGCAGAGTTCTTTATGAGAGCCATTAAAATGCAGACATGAAAATGCAAAATTTTCTGCTTCACAAAAAACGTGTCCTGGGGTTATGAACACCGCTATGAAGAGCTATATGACGTACCTGGTCAGAGGACACTCATGCCACACCCAAGTCATTTGCTTTTGAAAACTATACCCCAATGTGTTCGAATATGTGAGCAAATGCTATAGCAACATTAAAAGAAGGATATTTTAGAAAAATTAGGAAAACAAACGGTAGGGGTTGTGCTCCACTTCATATATTCACGCCCTTCCCTGTCTCGCTACGTCACTGATGATGGTATGTGTGTTCACTTCATGCAGCGCTGCTCATTGGACTAAGGAAAGTATTTGGTTATTACCAAACAAGTTTATTATTTTTTTATTTTATTATTATTTATTTTTTTACAAACAAAGATAAAAGAAATCGGTTTCAAAATAATTCAAAAATTCTATACTGTTAAAAATGTCTTAGTATGTTTAAGAAGGCTATTGATGTTAATTGCTCTTTGCACTTGGATACTGTACCCCACATCTGGCACTGTAGTCATGTAAAAAAAATATGTATGATGTCTCTATGTTTATCAAAGAAAAGGTAGCCTACTCTTTAATTTTAATTAGCATTTCTAAAATTAATTATTTGGATATTTTAATTATGGAAACGTAAATAACGAAGTTTTTGTTATTAATCTGTTAATTTTGTTGGTTAAGTTTCATATCCATAAGTGTAAATTTTCTAACGAAAACAAAACCCTGTTTTACAATGTTGTATAAAGAGTTGGAAAATTACCTGTGTACTATCCAACATAGTACTAACAGAAAGGCGATTAAAACTGACCGTTTGTGTTCTATATTTAAAATTATTTGAGTCTATGATTGGATTTTTTTGTCTTTTATTTATTATTATTTTATTTTGTTTTATATATATATATATATATATATATATATATATATATATATATATATATATATATATATATATAATTTTACCCTATATTTTTTTATTTATATATTTTTATATAAATTTGTTACCCTGACTTTATATTGTCTGTTGTATTTTTTTGTATTTATCGTTTAAAGCATAAAAAAACTTCATGCAGCACTGCGCAAACTGATCGCAATCTGACTTGAAGCAGTGCATGCCAGTTAGAATTTTTGTCCGACTTGAGACGGTTCAGTTTTTCAGTTCCAATAATGGCCACAAATCTGTGTTTTAACAAGGGTAAAAGCTTTTTTAGTATAGTTGCACTGTTGTATTGAGTCACGTTTATCATAGAACACTGAAAAAAGCATATATAGCCGTACTTCAAGTCAAATGCACCTTATGTTGCACGAGCGTTTACTCCTGGTGTAACTCTTGCAATATGAGCTGAACTGGATCGTTCTATGGTTTTGAACACTTGGAATCCACCATGGAGTTTTTTTTTATTTAATTTTTTTTATCTTTTACAATTTCTCTTACGATTTGTTTAATGCAACAAAACATGTTGTAGACCCTCAAACCTGTAAGAGGCGACTGTTTAGGGAGGTAAAGAAAGTCTTTTGTCAACATACAAATTGCTATAGAATGGCAGTCCTTACAAATACTGTAATGCAATTTGGCAGAGGACGCTTAATTAATTAATTTAATAAATGTGTATTTTTTCCTTTACTGTACTTGCCAGTATACTGAATTGTGTTACATGTGCCGGGTTCATATTCAATTCTTTGGCATTTGATTTTTTTTCTAGTGCTACTAATGTACCGCAAGATCTCATTTACAGTAGTGTAATAGAAGTTTCCTTAAAGTTTAAATTAATTTTAATTTATCTGCATTGCTCTATTTATATTGTATACCTTAATAGACATTGACTTGCAAAATTATTCCTTATTGCCTTTAAGAGTGTTTTGAATTGATATCACTATAGTGTTCTCTAGGCAGTAAGTAGTCTGTGACAAAAGAGACATATGACAAAAGAGAATATATATTTTTACTAAAATATTTGATTTTGACGTGTCAGTTTTAAGTTTGGATATATTGGTTGTTGAACTTTAATTAATGAAAAGAATCTGTGTTATGATTTAGTCTAGATTGTCACTAACTCTCAGAAAATAAAGTACATCATTGTATCTTTAGGGGTACAATGGCTTGTCACTGGGGCTGTACCCTCAAGGGTACAGCTTTTGTACACTTGGCATAGGGTTGGGAACCTATATGTACCTGTTTGAATCTCAAAAATACATGTTATCAGGGTAATCCAGTAATAGGGTAGGCCTACGTTAGTGTAGATTGTACCATGGGGCACAGCAATGGACTGCCGTTCATCAATTGTTTTGTATTATTATAAGCAATTTCTAAATTTCTAATGCTGTAGTTACTAATACTGATTTGTTTGCTCGATAATAAATAAAAAAAGAAGCGAAAAAAATTATTATGGAGGGCTATGCTTATTTCTTAACGTTTCTAAGGACTGTCACTGAACATTTTACCTCAGATCGAAAATTAGATATTCTTACCTGAAAAAAACGATGATTCTTTGAAGAATCTATGGTTGGTTGCATATAATTCTGGTTATTTCCCTACCTCCTTGAATAGTTTTTCATCTACTGCGGTCCATTACTCAGCTTGACCTGAAGTGTGTTGTGACGGTTGTGACCTGGTAAATCCAGGTGGCGGCCGACGACATTGAATGTAATCACGACAGCCAAATACTGTAATATTTGGCGTAGCCTATGTAAAATGCCTCAAGAAAAATAAAAGATTAAAAGGACCACGTTTATTATACATTGAATTATATGTGTTTACATTTTATTCAATCTGTACAAATCATGTAAGTAGTATTTTGCAGCAGTGGTATCTTGGTATAATGTATGAACAACGGTTTGAAACAAATATGATGTTATTTAATATAAAACTATGCAGATGGCGCTCTGTGGCGAGGCAGGAATTTGAACAGCGTCCTGAGTCGCAGGTGTGTGTACACTTCTGATCTATAATATAGAATATTATATATATAGATCAGTGGTGTACACTCATAGAGAATAATGTGTTCGAATTTTAAAGACGCTTCTCGTTCGGACTGCGACCACCTGCAGGCCACATTCAGAATCATGCAAATGCACCACAACAGCAGTTCAACACTTTCAGTTTCAATTCTCACTCTTCTCAACACTACTAAACCCCTACTTCAAATACTGCTTCTAAAATATATATTTTAAATGTAATACTGTATCTGTAATATTGTAAATTTATGAAATCTACCCCTCAGCTCCTAACTGTTTAACTATTGATACACTGTAGTTTAGATCCAAACACATTAAAGAGAACAGTAAGTCAGCTTCAAATACATACCCAGTTAGTGACAAGCAAGCAAGCACAAGAAGAAAGTGATTAGCATTTTGAAGGTATTTCATAATTCCTGAGTTAGGTTTTGCGTCTGCAGAACTGTAGGTCTGATACAAGAAGAAAACAGGAAGAGATAGTGGGAGGAGCGTGTGGGGACACATTTAATATAAAACTTGCGCTGTGGACACTAACATTCCGGTTGCTCAACTGGTAGAGCAAGGTGAAATCAGTGGAGTTGCTTTGCATATACAAAACAATAGAGTAGATTATATATACAAAATAATAGAGTAGATTATATATCAGAGTTCCAAAGGCGTAGACCTGATTTGAACATTGGGAGGCTGAAGTGTGGGTATATGCTTCCCAAAGTTTAATATGCACAGGGGATAATTTCTCTCTAATTACTCTCAAGTCCCTTGAATCGTATCAACCGCTTCATTCAAAAATGCAGATTAATACAGGCATAAAACAAAAACCACTGAAATGTTTATTTTGTTATATTTTCTCTGAAGGTGTTGAAACCACAATTGCTTGCATGGGCCATGGGAACTTAGACCTGCTATTTTTTTTATGCTGAGTGCATCATTAAATGGTTGCAAGTAGGCTCTTTCTCTAGTCGTGTCCTGTAATGTACACATGTTAGTGTTTTGAGTTTGACCATTCCAGCAAACATTTATTTTTCCAAGAAATTATATTTATTACATTTTTATTTTCATGTCTCACCATACATGACCCTATTAATAACCTTATAGGACTATATGGAAGCTGTGTATTTTTGTTTTAAAATAATAGGCTCGTTTGAGATGAGCCTTTCCAAGGTAGGGGTCAAAAAAGACCTTTGAAGTTGGACTCTTCCTGAATCTCGCTGTTTTGTCGCCTGCAAACGTCAGCAATGGAGGAGATCATGCTCACGTTTTTTTATCGCAGGCGAAGTGGGTGTAATCGAAATACCACTGTTTTGTCATGATGTGCATCAATTCCTTTGTTCTGCTGAACACAAAGGAGGAAATGTAGAAGAATGTTTGCAAACAAGCAGGTTTCTGCCACCATTTAATGTCCATAATATTTTTCCATACTATGTTTTGTAGCAAACATTCTTCAGAATTTCTTCCCTTGTTTTAAGCCAGACCCTGACACTTGAAACCATGATGAACAGATGAAACCACACAAAGATGAGCATAATGGCTAAACAGTCCATTTAGATGTGTATGTCACCCGTGATCGGTTCTGTGCAGATTTTGCTCATCTCAAACTAGCATAGACAGTAAAAGAAAGTCAGAAGTCAGTTAGAAGCACGCACTTCCTGGGGGTCGAGCATAGCAGACACAAACTTGATGACGTAGATGTGACATGAGCAACCTGTCTGACAATTGTAAGTCCTCTAATCACTGTGCCAAGAGAAATCTGAATCACCCACCGAATCTTGCAGACGTTGTTGAACAATTTTGTCCCTTGTCTTTTATGGACTCTCTATGGGCTTCTCCCTTGACTTTATGCCTCTGCGTCCCCCGATAGCCTCATAGACAGTAAAAGATTGCCTGCGAGCTTCTCCTCCTGTCCATATGGTAATTTCTCTACTGTGCGACAGAGAGTCGCAGGTCATGACGCAATCGTTAGCCTATTTTTACAAAAAAATATTTTACGGGGTAAGCTCGCAGGCAATCTTTTACTGTCTATGAGGCTATCGGGGGACGCAGAGGCATAAAGTCAAGGGAGAAGCCCATAGAGAGTCCATAAAAGACAAGGGACAAACCTTGATACAAGGTAATGGGGGCCTTTTATACATTTTTGTGTTTCTTTAGAAAGAATTAATGGACAAATGGAGTCTTTAAACGCCTCAGATGTAAAGTTATTCGCTTTCAAAGTGATACCAAAATGAATGGAAGTCAATGGAATGCTAACAGCAGGTGGGGTCCGCTAATCAATGGTGGCGCCCAAGGAAGCTTCAAATAAAATATGAAACCCTGCCCCCCTGCATACAAGCCTATTGCGTTTTATGTTGTGTGATGTCACTTCCTTTAATTGGATTGCCTAATCGTGTCCCACTCTCGTCAGAACTAGTGATGGGAAGTTCGGATCATTTTACGGTCTCGGTCCTTTGAGTTTAGCAAAATGAACAAATCTTTTTTCGAGTTATTTCGTTCATTTTATCAAATATAATTAAAATGTTACGTGTTAATTCCCTAACGTCTACTAGTATTTACACAAATGTTGATCACACTACAAACAATACAGTCGTGGCTTAGTGGTTAGCATGTTTTACTCCTAATCCTAAGGTTGTGGGTTTGAGCATCGGACTGGCAATACCACGACCTGAGCAAGGCACCGAACCCCCAAATGCTGGTGTTTGTGTGTGTAATGTGTGCAAGGAATGTATTGTGTGTATTGTTCATCTGCCTGGATCTCATTGCATCACTGGTGAAAACAGACAATATTGTGTCTATAATGTACACTCTCAAAAATAAAGATGCTTGAAAGGTTCTTCACAGCGATGCCATATAAAAACTCTTTCTGGTTCCACAAAGAACCATTCAGACAAAGGTTATTTAAAGAAACATATCTTTTTTACCTTTAATTATCTGAAGAACCTTCTTTCGCCACAAATAAGTTTTGTGAAACAGCAAAGGCATCCTGAATCACCTTTATTTTTAAGAATGTAGGCTGTCACATAACATTATGTTCTTGTTTGCTCTGTTGTCCAGTATCACTTCTAATCATAATGACAATTGAATAAATGGCACTCGTGATCATGTGATATTGCTTTACTATACAGATATGTGTACCAGAGAACAAGCACACAGCCATCTTTGTGATGCTTTCTTTAAGCTTCCGTTTTTGTGGTAGCTCTGTATATTTCTTTAGCATTGCTGTCAAGTAATTAGCTGGTGTGGTGAAGTGGGTCTAGAATCCAGTTGCAGAGAAATGTGCTGATTCCAAGCTGGCTGAGCTTGGAGATCAGCTTGGAGGCGATTACAGTAACTGAAATCAATGAACAGCATTCTCACATGTGCATTTTGACTGTCCAGGTGGGTGAGGGCAGAGTGATGTGGAGTAGAGATGGCATCTTCTGTTGACCTTGTGACTTGTGGCGATAGGCAAATAAGAATGGGTCTAATGTAGCAGGGAGACAGGATTTTAAGTGGGATGCAACCAGCCTCTCAAAGCACTTGGCAATGATGGGTGTGAGTGTCAGGTCGAAAGTCGTTAAGGGACCGAGGCAGTGGAGTACTTCTGTACTGGTATGATGGTGGAGGTTTTGAAGCTAGTGGGGACAGTTGTTTGGGCCAGGGACAGATTGAAAATGTCTGTGAAGACCTCAGCCAGCTGCTCCACACAGGCACATGACAAGGTACTCCGTCAGGGCCAGCTGCTTTCCGCGCATTCACCTCACACAGAGTGGAATAAACATCTGAGGTGGAGAGGCAGTTCATTGGGTTGATGCTCAACTTTGAGGGAGATCAGGGAGGGAGGCACAGTACTGGGTGGTTTGTAGTCTATGATAGTTTGTATGCCTTGCCACATACACCGGGGATCTGAAGAATTGAAGTGTTCTTCGATCCTCTGTTTATGTTTGAGTTTGTCAAAGCAGATACCCTTCCTCAGGTTGGCTCCGGCTGATCTGTAAGCCTAGCCAATAAAGATAATCGTAAATGGACCAATAAAAGCGCTGATATCTGAATCGGGAACAGTGCCGCTGCAGGTGAAGAGCTGATCAGACAGAGATGGACGTCATTTATGGACTCAAAGCTTGGAGAAACAAACTACATGGTAGTGTTATCATGAATATCTCCTGGAATAAACTTCAAAAGTTAGCAAACATTCAGAATAGATCCACACCTGACCGACGAAGATCCTTCTAAGTTTTATTGGTTGTAAGTGAAATGCACCATAAAGTCTATCAACAATCAAAGATGGAACTTTAATTTATTTACAATGTAAATTTATGCTAGAAATTTTTGGGAATGGGATATTTGTCTGATTTGTACATATACAGAAAATATCCTGTCTACTGCATCACTACATTTTACAGTCATTGAAGGTCAAAACCATCTGATGTTCCATTTATCTGCATGGATAGGCCTAACATATGGGGTTTTATTAACAGAGTTTGGGAGGAGCATGATCAGATAATCATCCATTTTGGCGCAGGTGCATCTCGTTTAGCTTACCATCTTAACTAGCTCAACAAGCGTATATATATCCATCCCTCCTACCTCCTGTCCTAGGACAGTTTTTCGGCATCCCTCCTCCACCCCAACTCCTCCCTTCTAATCTATTTTATCCCAAATTAGGGATAGGGGGAGTTCTTTGGGTTTGGGTTATGCTCCGGGCCCGGACCTCTCCCCCAGGACAATGTTTTGTAATGTTTTGTAAGTTTTGTAATGTTTTGTTGTTATTTAGGGTGTCTTATGACCAAAACTGACAGAGCTGAAACTCTTTCCACTGTTATCGGGGTGGCGTTTGCGGATCAGAATCTACTTGTTGCGCTCTACAAGATAAAGCTTCAATTGCTGTTGTTTGTAAAAGCAAATGAAAGCATGTAACCTGTAAGGTTTTTCTTAAATAGGCATAAAATAAATTAAAATTAGTAGACTAAAAATCAGTATCACAGGCCTATTCCAAGCCTTTGTAGATCACATACAGTAAAATTCAAATGCCACTGCATAAAGTAATTTCTGTTTTGTCAATTACATGCAGCAGCCGTCATTTCTACTTTTTTTTTATTTTTTTAGTAGAAAATCAAGTGACCAAAACACATGGACTGAAATTCCTTCAGTTAATACAACACATTTGGGCCTGTTCCAGTAAGACAAGCCACAGCTTTTAAAACCTGTTTTTTTAGCACAACATTCGATACATGGTAATTGATACAGCACTGGTGCAGCCAAGGTCAATAAATTGTTTTCCAGGGAATGGCACGTTCACTAAACCGATTCTAAATGGCACACCCTGGCACACCTTATCATTGTTAGCGACTTTAACCATGTGAACCTTACAAAAATCATGCTCCAATAGACTATTAAAATATAAATAAAAATAAATAAATGAGAGAAAACCCAGCTCCGTTTGGTGTGCCAGTTTAGGTGTACATTTAGAGGGTAAATAAGGGATACATTTTGTGTATGACTGTGTGTGTGTGTGTGTGTGTGTGTGTGCGTGTGTGTGTGTGTGTGTGTGTTGAAAAGAAGTCTTCAAAAGTGTGCATTCATTTAAGTCATAAATTGAAAGTGATTAATGGAAAATTTACTCACTCTCAGGCTATCCAAGATGGAGATAAGTTTGTCTCTGGAACAGATTTGAAAAACACATTTACAGCTTGAATGGCCTGAGGGTGAGTACATTTTCATTTTGGGTGAACCATATTTCTTTAAGAAGAGATGATGCCAATCCCTCAGAAGATCTCAGATGATGCTAACCCTGGAACAGCATATACAACTAAAAAATTGTGCTTAATCGGAACTTTAATCTTTAATTGCAATCACAAAGTTTACAACATCACAACATATAATCATTGCAGTTAATATTTATATATTTATTTATTTATTTGACAGGGACAGTGTACATTAATCAACATTACTGTAAATGCACAAGAATTAGCCAAAAGGCTATTTTCCATCATAAAAAAAAATGCATTTTCTATTAGTTATACAACCACCTCACCTACTGTTACAAGTTGGGTATTGACAGCATTATTTTATGTCACTGATTTCCACATGGAAGTTGTACATTTTAAAACAACTTCAATTGTAGCATGTAAAAAAAAACAAAAAAAAAACATGGGCTATATGGCAGTATTTACTTACTGTACAACGAGACCCAAAACCCATAAACATTCTATAAACAATATATAAGCATTCAGAATTTGTCATCTGTAACATGTAGCTTATGTTTGAAGCCATGACAAACTATTGTCTTGCAATGTAACACATTTTGTCCAAATAACCATCTGGTCAATACAAATGTTGATACTTAAATATTGAAACATATTTGGCCTAATGTTTTGTTAGTGAACCAGGAACATCTGGTACACATGCCACATATGTTTAAGTTAACAGATGGGTTTAGACAAACATCATGGTAGTTAAAACTTGCAGATGATATTTTTTTTTTATCTCTTGTGGTTTATATCGTCTGTCATCCCACAGATAAAAAGCCATTTTACTGGGTTTGTTATAAAGGAAGTAATTTTAAAATGAGACTCCTCCTGCCATGCCGCCTGCTCAAGAACAATGACACAGGAAGCATGACACATTAAATTTGCAAATGGCTGTGCGCAATCATACGGAAAGATAAGGTGGATAGTAAATATGCAAGTTCACATTCTGTGTACCATATTCAATTGATTTTATCATTACATAGAGCAGCAGCAGCAGCAGATCATCAGCAATTAGATGAGGTATATGTGATGTTCTTCAGATCATTAATGTTAAACTATAATTATCTTGTTGTGTCTAGGACGGAAAAGTTCATGAAAATTAGGTTTTGGTTTAAATCTGTTAAAGTTAAAGTTAAATCTGGCTACTATAGAATATTATCTTTTTCTAGTGACATTTTATAATAAAGTTACATGAATAATCATGTAGCTACTAATATCCGAATTAAGACTTAAATGTGATTTATGAAGGTATAGGAACTAATCATGAACCAGTGAAAAACTAGCCTTAACTAGGACTGGAATCGTATGGATTTATGCATGAATAATACTTACCTTAACTACATGTTAGTACATACTAATGCATTAATTAAATGTAATTAATGAGAATAAGTAAGAAGTTGAATTTTATTAAACATGATGGATTTAAAAAAGGAAGTAAAGGCCATTGTTTCTTAAAACTAAATAAATAAAAAAAGAATACATTAAACCACTGATTTAACCACTGACTTCTTTAGTGTTTCTCTTAAAAAATTATAGGGCAGGTTAACACATGCTACCCTTGTTCAAACCGTGGACAGGGTTGGACAAAGCATAGACTTTACAATGGAATGTAGATTTCAAGCAAGAACATGTCCCTTTTTATGAAATACACTACAAACTTTTCTATAATTTTCTTCAATACGGTATTTAGACCAGACTAAAAAACAACAACAACAAAACTCAATTTCAATTTGAAAATTATATCTCAACTTGTATCTCAACTCCCATAGGAAGGAGGAATATTTCAGTCAAGTTTTAAATAGGAAAAATAAAGAAACTTTATTATTTTTGAGTGAGATGCTAACGTTCTAATCAGATTCAATGATCTATGCTAAGCTAAGCTAAAATTGCTACTGACAGACCTGGAGATCGATTAATTATTACAATTAATGGCACAATGAATGTTTGGAAATGTAAACTGATATTTCCAACTGACACACCAGGAGTATGGGATGATTTTTGTATGCAGCTGGTGTTTACACTAAACACTTGCTCTCTTGGTAGAAGCGTGTGGTGTATCCTGACAAATCAAGAGTGCTAGATTAGATTAGAAACCTGTTGGGCTACACTGGATTTGCCCTTGAAATGCCATGTTTGAGGTGGCCAATGAAAACAAACAAGGGAGGCTTTAGTGTTTACAAAGACCAGGTTATTAAAGATAAAGTATAAGGTAAAAAGAAAGCAGTAGCTAAACATTTCATATTTGAAAACTGTTTTACATAACAAAGTTATATCCAGTGAGTTTTTAATAAAAAAAAAAAATAGCCTACACAATTTACATTATTAATTTCATTAAATGTAACAAAACAAGAAATATGACACCGTTTTTGGCATACTAGCATTATATTGCATAAAAAATAATTACAATGAGTTGTAGTTTATTTATTCTTTTATTTTTATGAATTATTTTTTTAATTCCCTTTAAATCCATTAATTATATTTTCACTAACACATCTTCAGTGCCTCTGCTTTGGGGGTGTGCCAGTGCAGACAGCATGTAACCATGAAACAGTGTCAATGTTGTTATATTTTCCATGATTTTCATATGCATGTATTTATTTATCTAAATTTTGTTTAAACTTCCTTCCTATTATAATTTTAATATTTATATATTCATATTTACTTTCTTTCATTGTCTTTTGTTGTTCTTTCACAAATTTGTTATTCCTACTAATATTGATCTCTGACATAATCATTACTCGTCAGCTTGCTTGGATCTCACTACATAATTTCTAATGAACATTAATTACAAAGTGACATTTGACATTTCAACAAACACTATTTAAGTAATTTAAGTGTGTGTGTACGCTTTGTGAAGGACTCAGCCTGCAGTTTGTACCGTCTTTCTCTTCCTTTTTTATTGTACTTGTGCGTCTCTGAAAAGGGTAATAAGGTAAATGATTTTGTCAATTTGTAAGATGCATAATATAATGTCAGATTTCATATTTGGTTTATGTATTGTTTGTTTATGTTTTTGTTTGTGTGTTTGTAGTTCTTACGGTGTCTTCTTGAATGTCAACGTATTAAACATTTTTGGAAACATCAGTTAAGGAGCAAAGACCGTAATTTCAGCGGGGTAGCAACAATTGGGATCAGAATTCAAAGACATTCTGAACTCATTCTGGACCTACTCATTGTCGAAATCATACTTTAGATTTAATACTGTCAAAAGGAATTTATATTGATGGTGTTTAAATTATGTAGCCAAGCGATGATATCTCAGATCGTTATTTATTTTTGTGCAAACTTCAAATAGCTAAAACTGTAAATTTTACTTCTTGTTACAAGAATGGTAGTGTCACACACCTGGACTCATTTAATGTGTTTTTGCCCGTGACCCAGTTTCTGTCTTTCCGTGTTTGATTAGTTCCCAGGTGTGTCCATTATCTTCCTCATGTGTTCCATGTCCCTGTTAATTTCATGATTCCATCCACCTGTGTTTCCCCAATTATCTGTTGTTCATAAGCCGTGTCCCTTCAGTTCTGTTTTGTCGGGTCTTCTCACTTGTGCTCACTTGCTACTCACTTACAGCTCACATTTGCCACTTGCTACTTACGTGTGTCTACCTCTGTGCTCCATGTTGGATATCCCCTGTGTTGGATATATTAAAAGCCTTATTCTGTTTATCCTCGACTCCGTATTCCTTCAGGCAGCGTAAAACCGTGACAGGTAGAACCATCACTTCTGCCACAAAATACTGCTTTGTAATTATCTAATAATAGTAATAATATTCCTGATATATCCCAATTCTAGCATATCCCAAACCTCAGAAAAACTTGACAATGTAACAGAAACTATTGACTGTCACTTTTCTAGCATTTTAAATACATTTGCTCCTTTTTGCTTAAGGAAGATTAAGGAAAACAGTCTGACGCCATGGTACAATGAGCACACTCACTCACTGAGATATTTCGTATTGCTTGATGGGAAAGTAACCTACAGAAAAGCATTAAAAACTGATCTTACTTTTCAGGAAAACAAACATAACCCCAGGTATTTATTCAATACAGTGGCTAAATTAACAAACAATAAAGCATCAAGTGTTGACATCCCAACAGCACAGCAGTAATGACTTTAGGAACTACTTTACTTCTAGTAAACCCAAATATGCATTAGATGATCCATACTCAGAATTTGCGCTATGCATTTAACCATCCAAAGTGCACACACACAGCAGTGAACACACACCCAGAGCAGTGGGCAGCCATTTATGCTGCGTAACACCCAGCAGTTGGAGGTTCAGTGCCTTGCTCAAGGGGCAACTCAGTCGTGGTATTGCTGGCCCAAGACTCGAACCCAAAACCTTAGGGTCGTCAGAATATTCCCTCTACTATGAGATGTGCAAACTGGGTTATATGCAGCAACAGGAATACTTTCTGTAAGCAAATAAAAATACAAATAATGACTTTCAATAATTCCTTTGTCAGCGGACTCCTCTGTGTCACTCCATATCACTGTGCTGCATATGCGCTTCTGTGTCCTCTCTATGTTTTATTTCAAATCAAAGCTAAATACACATAGAAACAGCACATCCTTGCGGTGCGGAGGCCCCATATAAAGTTAGGAAACCTAAACTTAATCCAACCCCATGGCTTAACAACTATACTTGTTCTCTCAGAAATGGAGAAAGGAGAAAATACAGGTTTCACTTCAATTTATGAGGCAGTGTTTTTCAGACTACCAGGCTGCAGTGAGAACTGCGAGGTAAAATAATTTATTGAGTGTCATTGCACAGAAATATAATGCCCCTGCAGCCCTTTTTTCAAAAATTAATATACTTCTAAATCCGACTGGATGTTCGACCTTGACCCCTGATTGGAGGTATGTGAAATGTTTCGGACATTTTTAGTGAAAAAAGTAGAAAAGATTAGCACTTTAGTTGAGTCTGTGATGTCTCCGGTTTGTGTAAGGAGTTTTGAGCTCTTTGAGCAGGTGTCAATGGCACAAGTTATGGACATCATTATGAGTTTGAAGCCTACATCTTGTGGTTGTGATGTGGTTCCTTGATGTCTTCTTAAGGAGATGGTTGACGTTGTTGGGCCAAGTATTACTTCTATTGTTAACAGTAGTCTTCATAATGTAATTGTTCCAACAGGCCTTAAGCAGACAGTTATTCAGCCACTTCTTAAAAGGCCTCGTTTAGACCCTCTAGAACTAAAGAATAATCAGCCCATCTCAAAACTACCATGTTTATCAAAGATTTTTAGAGAAGATGGTTTATTCCCAGTTAATGTCATTTTTAAGTATGAGATCTTAGACAAATTTCTGTACGGTTTTAGGGCTGGTCACAGCACTGAGTCTGCATTTTTAAGAGTTGTTAATGACCAAGTATGATGACCCATACTCAGATTTTGCACTCTGCATTTAACCCATCCAAAGTGCACACACAACCGGCACAGTGGGCAACCATTTATGCTGCGGAACCCAGTGAGCAGTTGGGGGTTCAGTGCCTTACTCAAGGGCACCTCAGTTGTGGTATTGTCACCCCGAGACTCAAATCCACAACCTTAGGGTTAGGGGTCAAGACTCTCTAACCATTAGGCCATTTGCATGCAGATAATACACAGATCTATTTACCCATGAGAGTGGGAGAGATCGATGGTTCTAATTTGCTATTTGTATTTTCAGAGGAGGTTAAGAGCTGGGTGACTCAAAGTCTTCTTCAGTTCAACCAGAGTAAAACTGAGATTATGTTTTTGGCCCTGCCAAAGGATGTTTAGATATGTCCACATACTGTAGTTGGGTTCATGGTCCGATTATTGCCATGACCAAATAAGGAACTTATTTGTGGTGTTTGATCCAGAGCTGAAATTTGATAAGCAGATTAATGCTGTAGTAAAGAGTTTTTTTTTCACATTAGGTCTATTGTTCGATACAAGCATATTCTGTCAAGGAAAGACTTATAGAAGGTTATTAATGTCTTTGTTTTGTCTCGTCTTGACAATGCAATGTGTTGTATGTGGAGACCTGCCAGACCACTATTTCACGCTTGCACTAAGTTCACACTTAGTTCTTAGCACCCACTAGGCTGCTAGTGGGTGCTAAGAAAAGTTTTCATATCTCTCCTATTTTAGGTACTGTCAAGTGGCTACCAGTGAACTACAGGATAAAATATAAAACTCTTTTATATGTTTTTAAAGCAGTGCAGATGGCCCCTGCTTACGTGTCTGAGCTTATTGCTGTTCGTCAAGCACCTAGATCTCTAAGATCCAATAGTACGTTACAGGAAAAAGCCCTTGCCCCCATGGTTTTTAATTTACAACGAGGCTGATTCAAGGAAAAGAGTGATGCAATCTGGAGCCAGCCCATACACTGCTTTATACCGTATGTTAAAATCAGAGTTTTAAAAATAATATGTGATTGAACCGGGAGCCAATGAAGGAGCACAAGGGTAATATGATCGTGTGAGGATGTGTAAGTCAAAATCTGCACAGTTGAGTTTTGAATATATTGTAGTCTCTTAAAAGAACTTGCTGGTAAACCCCCAAAAGAAAATAGCCATAATCGAGCCATGATGTGATGAAGGCATGAATAACCCTCTCAGCATCAGGCATAGAAAGAAAGGGTCTAATTCAAGCAATGTTATGACATTGGAGTTATGTTTTAGTTATGTTTTTGAAGTGAGAATTAAAAGTAAACTGAGCATCATAAAACACACCCAAATTACGAACCTGAGCAGGAGATATTTGGGTATTTTCAACTGAAAATTTATAATTACTGAACTTATTAACATTAGATGGCGTGGCAATTAATAAAACTGTACTTTTAGAACAATTTAATTTTAAAATATTGTGTTTCATCCATGCCTTAATTTCCAGCAAACAGGCCGAAGGAGTTAATTATGAAGAGGTGGAATCAATATGAGTGCTAATATAAATCTGGGTAATAAAAAACTTTTATTTCTAGCTTTATTTATTTATTTTATTTCCACTTTCCTAATAAAACAATTTCAATACAAAGGTATTACATATAAAAAAGGCAAACTTGTAATAGGAAAATTTAATATTTTTCTCAACAATACACAGGTGAGCTAAATGGTAAATCACACACACCTGGAGGCAATGAGACTTAATACTTCAGTCAAAGTGTGATGGGAGTTGGAATCTAATGCAAATAAACAATAGTTCAGAACAGTGAACTCTGGTGGCTATCAAGAGCATACCAGCTGTTGACTGTGATAGAATTAGAGGTACAAAACAAGGATGTGTAAAGAAAATGGTCCTTTTCCGTAAACAAAACTGGGTTCTCGTAAGACTTGCATACGTAAGACTTATTCTATGGATATGTCCTACATCATATGCTGGAATACCATTCTTTTGTGGCATTTACCCCCTGGAGCCATGTGGAGTACTTTCTATGATGGAAGGATGCACTTTATTGGACTTCAAAATCTCAACAAGCATTCACTGCCATTACAAATCTCGGAAGAGCCAGGACATATCTCCAATTGTATTCATCTGAAAGAACTGTAGGATGGTTAGAAGGTGAGTAAATCATGGGGTATTTTAGATTTTCTGATGAACCATCCCTTTAACAGCTGCTATGGGTTTGGACGAATTTCGTGGTAGTTTTTATAAACTTGAGAGAAACGGATGATTTTTATCTCTGGTGTTTTAGATTTTCTGTCATCCCATAGATACTCAGGTGAAAGCAGTTTACTGGGTTTGTTATACAGGAAGTACTTGTTCAAATGAGACTCCTCCTGCCATGCCGCCTCAATGGAGTTAGCTGCATCAATGTCCAGCTGCTCCCGGCAGGTTTTAGCAAGCTGATATACATCTTTCACTAAGCCACCAATCACAGCTCCTCCATAATAATAATCACCCTCAGAATAAGGAATGTACGCTTGAGACTCTGGCCTGCGCTCATATGGGAACCATTCATTATGTGTTTTATAATACCATGGATGTATGGCACCTACAAGACTACCCAAAGACTCTACCCCCCATCGCCCGTAGAACTTTGAATCCACATCAAGGCTGAAAACATAGTCGGCTTCATTCAATAATCGATTCTCAATCAGTTTCTCCATCCTTTCCATCCTGCGCAAACTGATCTCCTGCCATCTGTTAGAAGTAGCCACTTTCAACACTGTCAGATGGTGGTCTCCACCCAGTTTCACTGTAGGAACCTGTTCCGGAAGATCAGTGAACACGTAATAATGCACACGAAATCCAACAAAGTAATTTTGCTCTGCGGACTCCAGGAAATCTTTAAGAAACTGTGTGTACCTACAAAAAACAGAGAGGAAGAATGCTAGAAAACTTTATATATTAAATGGCAATTACATTTTTCCGGTACACAACTGTGACACAACTGTTACATTGTGGTTGAAGTATGGCTTAAATATACTAGCCTATACATAGAAAATAAAGATAGCTGAAAAAAAGCAACTCACTTTCCAAGAGCAAAGACTGTAGTTGCTATTGTGATGTTTTTTTTCTTATAAATCTCATCAATCAGTTTGGGATCAAAAGATCCTTCCCGTACAATTGGGGCTGACCATGGTGCCATGGGAAGAAAGTTGCCTTCTGAGCTGGAAAAATCACACACAATTGCAGGTAACGCAAATCCAAATGCACTGAAAACTGATATTTGAAAACCTATTTGCATACATAAGGTATTTATGTACTTACTCAAGCACATTGGGTGGTTTGTATAAAAGCCTGTGTAATAAACATAGGGCTGTATTAGCCAGATTACATTTGCTTTACAGTTACTGATATCACAAAAATACACTTACAGTATATATAGTGTTGGGGGTAACGCATTCCAAGTAATGCAAGTCACTTAATCAGATGACTTTTTTCAAGTAACTAGTAAAGTAACCCATTACTTTTTAATATACAAGAAAATAACTTGAAGAAAACTCTTTTAAAAACTTTGTTTTCCCATTTCTTGACTGACAAGTCTCCTGTCCCCATATTGGGTGAAATTGGGAGTACAGAGGCATTGTGTGTGCTGTGTGAACATGTTACATCTAGACTAAATGTGAATGTGCATTAATTCATCTCACTTGCAAGAAAAGGATTTTGTATTCATTTAAATGAATTAAAACAGTGACTTCAGATCAACTTACAATTGTGCTTCATTGTTTTACTGAAAGAGTTTTGAAACGTCTTTTCCTGTGTTCTACTTTACAGACGTGAATTTACTTTTCCTTCAGCCTGAGGTTTATCCATTACACTTTTACAAATAGAACTTCTTATTTAAAAAACAATCAAGTCCTGCTCATATTTAAAAAGTAATGTGAAAATAATACAAAAATAATGTAACATTACTTTCCACAAAAAGTAACTAAGTAACGTAATTAGTACATTTTTTTAAGGAGAAATGCAATATTGTAATACATTACATTTAAAGGTAACTTTCACCCACACTTCTTATACAGTATGTATGATTAAAATTCTACATGTGTTACATTTAATGTCCAACAACAAATATTTTAGCAGAATGTATATTTTATTCAGAATTATTGCGCTATTGTTCTATTCTGCTCCGTCTGTGTAGCACGCATGCGAGCATCATCCACTCTTGACAGCAAAATGGATATATTTGCATGAATTTCTATATTTACAGATGAAAAATATACATGCGACGTGTCAGTTATGCACTGAGTAAACACAACTCAAATGACTGTTTTGATAGCATTTGGCAACAAACTCGTCACTCTTTAGCTTCACCCATGGCACACCTCCAGGAGCTCATGAGATTGGGTGAAATTGTGTGTGTTATGCGCCCTTTAAACAGTACAAATATTTGATGTTTGCCATGGTGCAACCAACATTAAGGGCTGCTTAAGAATAAGTGTGCACATCAAATTTTCCTAACTCATTGAACCTGGATCGAATTAGTGAGGTTACATAAACTTAAATTGTCGTTTATCCAATCGCTTTAGTCCTGATTATTTGTTAGGTTATTTCAAGTCAGGTTTCAGACTTTAATCCCCACTTAGTGTCTTTTATGAAACCCCCAGGACACCAACCCTATAACTAAACACACCTGAACCAGCTAATCAAGGTCTTGTTAGTCATACTAGAAACTTCCAGGAAGGTGTGTTGAGGCAAGTTGGAGCTAAACACTGGCCCTAGGTGGCCCTTTCTTCATACCTCGCTTACTTGGGTTACTGATCTCGAGCTAATTTGGTTCTTTAAACAAATTTGTGGATTTTATTAAAATATCTGGATTAAGTTGTCTAAATATTACTGCACATTCTTGTGTTCCTCGTAAAGGGCAGACGTATCGATCCCTGATCGATCCTGGAAACCACAATCAGCAATACAGAGATTTGCTGGTGGCAAGACAGCAATGTAAAAAAATCATATAATTAAAAAAGACACCAGACGAAATAGAAATGTTATAATGAAATGTGAACAGTTTTCATTTATTTTATTTATGATTATTATTATTATTTTATTTTTTATTATTATTTATTAGTCCAAAAAATTATTAGTATTATTATTATTATACAATTATTTATATTCACGATTTCTAGTATTTGTACAGGCTCTACTTAAGTTTGATGTTGTTATTAGCAATTCATGTAATTTTATCTCTCAGGGAGATTTGTTATGTGTCATAATAGCTGTCAGCACTCAAATTAATGCACGACTCAGATTAACTATGGCATGTGTGTAAGACTCGAATACAATTATAAAATAATTATTTTATCACAAATAAATCTTTCAATGTGTAAAACTGACTGTGTCTATAGTATTATAGATAACACAACATTATAATATTATTTTTTTAATTATTATTATAAAAAAAAAATATGGTTCCTGGATCAATAGGATGCTCTTGTAATGAAGTAGCTGTGTTTGGGACAGATTTTAAATATCAGTTCTGCTTAAAAAGATGCAATCTAATCCTGTTTACATTAAATAAATTAGATAAACTAACAATTATGCTTCATTGTTTTGTTTTTTATTGCTGAAGAGTGTTGAACCTTCTTTTCCTGTGTTGTACTGTACAGATGTGAATTTACTTTTCCTTCAGCCTGAGGCTGATTCATTACACTTTTTGGTGTGAAAGGGCTTTTACATTTAATGTTTAACTATAAATAGAACTTATATTAAAAACAACTAAGCCCTGCTCATATTTAAAAAGTAATGCGAAAGTAACCCAAAAGTAATGCATTAGTTTCCATAAAAAGTTTTTTTAGGGAGTAACGCAATATTGTAATGTGTTACTTGTAAAAGTAACTTTCCCCAACACTGTCCAAGATTATGCCAAATCGTCAACAATCAATTCCAGCTAACTGAGTTAGCAAGCCACAAAGAACAGGCCCCAGGACAGAGTTTGGAGAACCCTGATATAGTGTGTTTACATGTATCCTTGTGTTGAGTGCAATTGTTTTAGGAGCTTCCAATAAAAGACATATTTTAAAGGTGTTTTTTTTCTTCTTTATAGCTGACTATACTATTTTATGTAGCCCATATTTGTTTATTTTTTTCTATATTTGACTTACATGAAGCACCTTCTTTGCTTTTTAAATCAGAAAAATACCTGAAGGTTATAATGCAGAATCGCTCCATAGATAAAGTTGGGTGTAACTGTCTATAATCCATATAATCAGAATGCTTGATAGGTAATAAGGGACTGCTGTTTATTTTTCAGTATTCCTGTTACTGCTCTCATAAAATTAAATGTTACCTTCCATTACATGGCATACATTAAGAGCATGTTAGTAAACCTTTGTTAATTTAACTGAATATTCTTTTGATTGACTTTCACACTGTGTGTTTTAATGGATGTGTTTGGTTACACTCACTTGATCCAGTGGAAAGTTATGCCCAGATAAACGAGTCTGTGAAGAAAGAGAATAACAGGATGTAAATAATAATGTAAAACTGACCATATCAATTTGTCCTTACCTGTCTACAAGACCAACTTCAAAAGTTTATTAAAGTAATTTAATAATGTCTATAGATGGTAGCAGTGGCATAACACACATCTGTGAAAAGAACGAGATGGGGCTCCACCAGCAGTGAAGTCATGGATTAAAATGTATTGTGCGTCTGTTGCAACATACTACTGAGTCTGTCTCCTCCATTTACATAAAAGATGCAACAGTAATAAATGTGGTGAATTATTGCATTGATGCAACTATTATGATTGGACAACATTGTATATGCTAAATAATGTGTAATAATTTTTTAGACTGAAATCCCTGCAGGAATATATATTTAAACTATGTGGAGGTAAAAGTGCCACTACTTCGATTTGTTATTTTAGCATTAGTAGGAGGATTCTTTACAAACATCTATATTTACACCCCCCAGTCTACATATTTTATTTAAAAGTAAGCTCAATTAATTCATAATGTCCATAACACATCTCAGTTTAAACACAAGTCTACATAATTGTATTCGATTTCATAATTTTAGAAAATAATTACACAAGCAAAATACATGTCTTGCAGTAAAAAAAAAAAAAAAAAAAAAACAACATTAGAACAACATAGAAAAACATTAAAGGAATAACTCTATACTTTAGGATATATGCTCCATTTTGAGAAAAAAAATATAACTCATAGCTCATCGTTGGTGCGAACGGGTTCGGAGCTCCTGGATTTCTCCTCCAGCCAGCAGCAAGACTAATGTTTAACACCTGCTGTTGTGAATAAAGCTTCTCATCAAGTCAAACAGAGCGTAGGTGTTCTGCCCATATTCTTTTGTGAATTTGTTTGGGCTTTTTTTGGTTAGTAAGTTAGGTAAGCTGGCTTTGTCTTTTTTAGTCTGCTCTTTGTTTATGATGGCCTGTGGTCACCCCATAGAGTGACTCATAACCTTTAATAAATCAAACTGGTTCTTGTTTCTGGTTCCTGTCAATGGTGTGATTGTTTGGTCCCTGACTGGAGTGATCTTTGTTGGGAATCCAATTATGCCCCTTTCGTTCCCTAGATGCGGGGTGTAATACTTCTACTACTACACTTAAATAATTTCTCACTGATTAAAATATTTTGTTTTACTTTAAAATATGAAGACACATTTAATTATCCCATTATGTTTTTATGTGAAATAGAAATAAAATCCAACTTTGCTTTAAAACGCATTGAAAGATCTCCTAACCGAAGATCATATGATCACAAGCGGAAATCGCTTCCGTGAGTGATCATTGCATGTTGCCTTTGCTAATGAACTTCTGGAAATGCCCTTTGTGAAGGGATTCAGTTGTTCACTTTCATTTGGAATGTCCCTACAAATGGCGTTCCCTTCCCAAAATGCCCTTCAAAGGTGCAAAAAATACGTTTGGAATTTGCCCATTATGACTCATCACAAGGAACCATTAAATTAACATCATAAGGGAGGCAGCACAGTGAGCTAACAAATCTCTCATACCAGAAGAGAGATCTGTCCGGCTTGCCTGCGCTTTGTTCACTCCTCCTCTCACTGCAACCGCCTACTCTCCTATACATTTAAGCCGAGGCAAGGCGAATCTCAAACAAGCCTCTAATCAGGCCCAGCGGCACAAGATTAGGCTTGTTTGAGATGCGCCTTGCCTCGCCCTGAAATGTATTGGAGAATAGGCGGTTGCAGTGAGAGGAGGAGTGAACAAAACTCAGGCAAGCCGGACAGATCCCTCTTCTCGTAGTGGATCTGACACCTGTGAGATCAAAGATGGCTATCACAGAGCCGTTGTTAACTGAGAAGCTGCGCAAATAAACACTGATAATGAATTTGGATTTGCGCAGCTTCTCAGTTAACAACGGCTCAGTGTAGTAACAGCTGCTCTATGTGAAATCACACACCTGATGGAATTTACCGTTGATTAGAGAACCGGCTTTACTGACGAGATCTTGATCGGTGCACCCCTAATCGCGGAATTCACGCTCGTGCAGAGTGTTGCTAATAAACTGGATGTAATTCAAGTTCTGTTGCTTTTATATGAAAATAAATAAAACAAACAATATTACATACAAAAGACGTGTTTATCAATATTTTTTGTTTAATACAGACATATGTGTTTTTATTTATTTATACAAATTAAATGACATAAACCAAAGAGATCGCACGGTCAGATAGTTTGGGAATATACACACCTAACATACACATATTACAGTTTTAAAATCAAATATTTTAAAAGAGAACATTACATCACAGTTGTTTAAACCATTGAGCATTAAGCGGTGTCGTCAGCAAGTAATTTCTAATCGTGCTTTTGATCAGCCCAGTAGGTGGAGAGCAAACTGCGTCCGACTGCAAATTTTTTGACATATGTCAGCATGACATCAGAGCAAGGCGGACGTAACTCAGACAGTTTTCTAACCGGCATGCATCTCGCGCTGATCACCGGTGATAGGTTCTGTGCAGATTTTGCTCGTTTGAGACTAGTAAAATCTGCGCAGGACCGATCGCCGCGAGATGCATGACGGATAGAAAAGTGTCCGAGTTATGTCCGCCACGTAACTCTCGCGACAGCGAGGCGGCTGTGTCGGATTGAACAGTTGAGCGCGGTTACTCTCCACCGACTGCGCTGATCAAAAGCATGATGGGAAATTACTAACTGTTGACACCGCTTCATGCTCATTGGCTGAGAATGTCAACTGATACATTTTCGCTTTATGCTAAGAATAAGATTACCCATTTATTTATTTATATTTACATGCAAACTAAACAAAAACAAAACAGCCTAGTGAAGTAGAATTAGTACATGCATTTATTTTATTTTTATTTTAATTAGAATTCTTCCTTGTTGTAATTTTCACTTTATTCTATTGTATGTTTATGTGAATTAATAAATCAATCTATTAAAAATATACGTGCACACATACACATCTGGACTGTTTAGCCATTATGCCTCATCTTTGTGTGGTTTCATCTGAAAAGTGTCAGGGTCTGGTTTAAAACAAGGGAAGAAATTCTAAAGAGAGTTTGCTACAAAACAGCTTTGACTTGCATAGTATGGAAAAATATACTATGGACGTGATCTGCACATGATGACAAAACATTGGTATTTTCTGTGCGACAAAACAGCTAGATTCAGGAAGTGTCCGACTTCAAAGGTCTTTTTTGACCCCTCCTCTTACTGCAGCCACCTACTCTCGCCTACATTTCAGGCGAGGCAAGGCGCATCTCAAACAAGCCTATTGTCTGCTACTCCCAATCATGTACACCTGCTTGCTTTTCGGTTTAATTTAACAGTGTTTTGTGAACATATATATAACATATATATAAATAACAAATAATTGTAACCAGGGCCGTCTCTAGTGGGGTGAAAGGTGGTGGTGATTATAGGGGTACACGGCCGAGGGGGGGCCCCCGGCTATCTCAACCGTCTGGCTGAGGTCAGTCTAAAAAGACAGTTGACAGAACGCTTCAGCATGTCGTTATGAAAGCGTATAATTTTCACGTGTTATTAAGCCTTGCCACTTGCCAATTTAACCATTCAAAAGACTTTAAACCATTCAAACACAAGACGCGGAAAAGCTGACCATAGCAGGGGTTAGCGGGGCCCCAGTGCAGGTTGTACCAGTGGGCCCTGTCTGAAAGTGTTTAATTTGTGTGTTCGTTCTGTTTATTTGTTTGTGCTATTTACACAGTGTTTAAGTTTTTTCAAGTTTGTAAGTGTCCAGGTACAGAAACCGAATAATTAAATGCAAAATAGCAATGTAAAATTCAATATACAGTCAAACCAAAATTGAATGCATTTGGTTCTCTCGCCTTGTTCCTACAACGCCGTACGTGACACAGTGTTTAGGAAACACTTTTACCCTACATTTGTTTAATAGAAAAGTGGATGAAAACAAGCGTGTGAACATGAACAGTGCTATTGGTGATGAACAGTTTCTGTTAACCAGCAAAACCACTAAAGGAACTAGGACCAAAAAACCGTTGGCGAGTGTTCTCTGTTGCACATGCTGGCTTGTCAGCTGTGCGACAGATTTTTTTTTTTTATCACCTCAATCATTTTCTGATTGATTACATTAGAGTTCATAGGTTGCCTATTTGGTAAGAAATAATCTTAAAAATATTAATGAATCATATTATGGTATGATTTGTTGGTAACAGTTTACAGTAAGGTTCATTTATTAAACATTAATGTATTAACTAACAAGAACTAACAATGAGTAAGTAATACATTTGTTACAGTATTAATCTTTGTTAATGTTAGTTAATAGAAATAAAGCTGTTCATTGTTTGTTCATGTTATTTCACAGTGCATTAACTAATATTAACAAGATTTTAATAAAGAATTATTACAATTAACATGAAAAACATGAAAAATTGCTGTATACGTGCAGTTCATTATTAGTTAATGTTAATTAATGTAGTTAACTAATGAACCTTATTTTAAAGTGTTACTGATTTTTTTACGGTTAAGGTGTACAGTCAGACAAAGTATTATTTTAAAAAGAGATAAGAGGGATATAGTTAATAATAAAAAATATAGTGCCTATGTGAAGCAAATAAACAACTTAACTAATTTAAATGATTGCTTATTTAATAGGCTTCTGTAGAATTAACAATAGACTATATAAAATAGATTAACTTACCAATAATAATTAAAAAATTGTGTTTTAAAAGAATTTAGAAATGTTTGAAGATTGCTTATTTATTATGTGGTTTCAGTGTTTGGATAGTGTTACTTTCTGCAAACAGTGACAAATATTTTATCCAAAATCTGTGTTCATGCCACCTTATACAATTACTTAAGTTCATTATCAATTTCTCATCCTACTCTTCTCTAGGTTACAGCAGCGGAGTTAATGCAGGTGTACCACACAGTTAAACACAACATCAGCTATAAGTTATAGCTTATTTTTCTGTATTGAAGGTGGCAACCCTAACCACAAATAACTTGCAGCTACAGCTTTTGATTAAATCAATTACAAATATAAGAAGACATTAAGCCGCTTACAGAGGATAATCTCAACAGAGGATATTTACACAAGTTCCAAAAACAGCATTACCAGCTTCATTTAAAACAACCCAGTTTGACTTTATATGTCATACATCTACAAATGTTCTAATTGAGTTTTTATTGATATTTTAATATAAATATTGGCAGAGATTATCTTTGAACTGAGCTGCACAGAAATGACTGAACAAAAGTTTGATAATCATCCATTCAAAAGCCATGATGTTTTGAAAATAAAGGAACACTCCACTAACAAAAAAAAAAAGGCTCATCTTCCAACTACCCTAGTTAAACAGTTGAGTTTTACCATTTTCGAATACATTCAGCTGATGCGACAAGTGGTAGTGCTTTTAGCTTAGCTTAACATAGATCATTGAATTTGATTAGACCATTAGCATCTCACTCAAATATGACCAACGAGTTTCCATATTTTTCCTATTTAAAACTTCCGATTCTTCTGTTACATTGTGTACTAAAAATAAAAAGTTGTGATTTCCTAGGCCTATATGGCTAGGACCTATACTCTCACTTCGGTGTAATAATCAAGGTACTTTGCTGCTGTACCATGGGTGCTGTAATATTATTTTCAGGTGCGTAATATCATTGTGCCTGCTAGAAAAACACAATGACCTCAAAACTGCTGCTTCAAAAATAAAATATAGAGAATATATGGGTCAAAGACATCCCATTTTTGTGTCTGCATCAAATTACATTTACAAATGTGACTATATATAGGCTACATAGAAGGCATATTTAATGCAAGTTAAGTGTCTCCTTTAAATTTAACATTACATTTATTTGAGAACTTATTTGAAAATATATCAAAATAGATTAAGTAATGTCCCATGTCATTCAGCATAATATATTTTTATGTATGTGTATTTAAATGAAACAACATATTTATTCTAAACTCTGATTATTAAAACATATAAAAGAAAAGGTGATCATAAAATATGCATTATATTTAAATTGTTAAAAGCTTCTTTCGGACAAATGAGTAAAACCTGAATGATAAGGTGCACTTTGATCCTTTAATGCAGTCTTTTAATGCAATTCCTGGATTTTAAATATGCCCGTCAAGATTTTTTGTTATATGAACTACAGTTACACTAAATTACATTTTAGTGGATGTCTTCTGTAAACATGTATGATCATAATTTTTTGCTTTTTCAAACCCCTTTTCATCTTTGACTAATATGTAGATAACAAATTTATGCAGTTTCATAAAACAAAATCTACAAGAACTAAACAATTAATTCATGTGAAATCATCATGACATTGATTAAAGATTAATTTACTCAGTGCTTTTTTGAAAGCATTTTACTGCACTTCCTTTCTATTACTTTAAGTTTTTCTAACAAAATGGCAGGGCAGGTTAAAACATGTTGCCGCATTACAAACCTTGCATGCATGTGTTAGCTGGACCTTTGGACTGAGTTGCCCAAATCATAAACTTTTTAAAAGTTATCTTATAAAAACAGGAAATCTGAATTGTTTAAAAAGGAATGCAAGATGATTCTACTCCAGTTGTAATAGTATATTTTAAGAATGAAAAACCACAAGCAAATAAAAAAAAAAGGAATTACATACCCAATTAGTGACAAGCCAGTCAATGCACGAAAAAATAAATACAAATTTACTTTCATTATTCCTGCTTTAGGTTCTTGTGTGCTTTAGGTTCTTGAGTCTCTAATCATTTGGAGGACTGACCGTCAGTTAGACAGCCTGCTACATTGATTATATGCATGACAAGGAAGGAGGAGGCAGGAGGGAGGGGCTGTGATGTTTATAGAACCATCTCTTTCTTACGTTTTTGTAATCTGAAGAACATACTTTCACCACAAAGAACTTTTTGTGAAATAGAAAGGTTCTTCATATGTTAAAGGTTCTTTAGGGATCCATTTAGACAAAAAAAATGTATTCTATGGCACCATGAAGCACCTTTATTTTTAAGAGTGTTAAGGTTTGCTGAGCACAGTAAGTTGAAACTTACTTACCCACAGTGTTCCTGTATCACTCCTAGACAGGATGTGTATAGACTGAGTGTAATATTTTCAGTGGTGGAAAGAGTACTATTGTACTTAAGTAAAAGTATTGCTACTTAATTAATTTACTTGAGTACAGGCAAAAGTACTGAAAAATAATATGACAAGAGTAAAAAGTTACAGTGTTACAAAATACGTTAGTAGTAGGAGCCAGGAAATACTACCAATCAGTGTTACCACACTCTAAAGTCAATTTTGCGAAACTCTTCTCTCAGTTCTCCTAACCAACTTTCAGCTTGGCAAAGCAGGTCATTTCACATTCAGAATGCACTACAACTATCAAAACACTTTCTTCGGGTCTCAAATCAACTCATTCTTCCAGAACACTAGCAAAGTTTGATAGCCGACCTACACACTTTGTCACCCACAAAACAATGACCTAAAAAACACTAACAACATTTAGCAGTATACAATGTTTTCTTGTGTAAAACAAGGACACATCTCAGTTTATAATTCACTGCAATGTGTTACTGGAATGAATCAGACATGATGCAGAATTCGTCAATATTTTATGTAGTTTATTTATTTTATTTTTTATTTTTTTGCACTGAGTAATTCCGAAATACAACAATTTTTATACACACCATCCACTGATACAGATACAATAGTAATGCTAATCTATTCAGTCTTCTCCATTTGGCCACAGGTTCTCATCCACACCACATGTTATGTCAGGGCATCTAGGGCAATACACCAGGAAAGAATCTTCTGGCATCTCTGATCCATCCCTGGCAATCTTCTGCTGATATGTCCAGGCATCCAGCATTCATTGCATCCAGGAGGGACATTTGATCATGTGGATGGTCATACTTAGGCTATAATTGTTTTTATAGCATTTTATTTTAAGATTTAAAATATATTTCATTAAAATATTACTGTAGAAATGTAGCAAATTGCTGTCTTATTCAGTTTTGTACTATGTTATTGTTTTGAACATAAGTTTAACAGTTTTGAAAACAGTACGTAAGCATGTGCAAATTTGCCTGTATGTACAAAGAGTTTTGTCAGTTGTCTCAGAACAGTGGGGGTTCTAGGATTTTTCTGTAACAGGGCCCAATAAGGGGCCACATGTTACATAGAGGCCAAGTACAGGGTACATTCAAGCACAAAAAAACAATTATTCCAGTATGGTGCAAATACATTTCGGCAGTCATTCTTTTTCAAATGCTCTAATAAAAAATAAAAAAAGGCAGTAAAGTTATTAATGATTTTTTTTTCGTTTATTTATACTGTGCATAAAGGACACAATGAATCATGTTTTCCAGGGCTATTCAATTGCCGGCCCGCGGTCCGCATTAGAAGAGTATGTGCAGGTCGCATATGTCTTGAACTGTGTTTGACCTAAGGTAGTTTGTCCACAAGGTGGCAACACTGGCACGGGCCAGAAAAGGAAGAGACGCAGTGTTGCCAAGTCCGCGGTCTTGTGGAATTGGGCTACTTTAACACTGTTGCAGGAGGTAGTTTTTCATATCCACGGGTTGAAGCGACTCAAATAACATGCTATTTATCCCCTGGAATGCGATTTTAAGTAGGGGAACCCCACCAAAAATCTTAATTTTTAACTGGGAAGCCCCTCAAAATCCAATTGAGCTAGTTTTTTGCTTGTTTTGAATAGTATTTGGGCTGGTTTTCGTGTGAAAACCTGGTAATCCTGATAGAGTATGGAATTACATTTGTTTCAATAATAATGAACAAACCTTTATAAAACTGAACGTAACTTTTTCAGAAAACATCAAAAATATGCCATTACAAAAGAAGAAAACAACAATGAAAACGAAAAAATTAACTCAGTCACACAAATTTAACAGGCTCTTCAAATACACTTCATTCTTTGTTAATGTTTTTCAAAGATTCATTTTCGCCAATCGTGGATTCTGAATGCATTGCCACAGATTTCGCTTACGTTTTTGCAGTATTTCATTTGGTGTTTTGACAGAAACCTCTTGTAGGGGCTAGCTTAACAATGATCTACTCTGATTGGATAGTGAGCTTTTGATGGACAGGTGCTCTCTGACCGGGAAGTACAGACATCACTCAGTGGCGCAAATATTGGAAAGCTGAAGTAAGCTTGTGTTACTGAATGACAATAATAACCCGCAACAAACTGTTGCAAACTGTAACATGAAAAACTTGTATCGATGTTATTGGTTACTTCAGTAACACAAGCTTCTCAAGTTTCTCTCAAGCTTTTTCTATTTTTATTAATGCAGAGAACAAAAACTTACAAAGGTATAAAGATACATCACATAATATCCATCACAAAAAAAAAACATAAAGAATAAAAAGAGGGCCAAAATCTAAACAAAATTAAACAAGGAGATGAAAGGCAGAGTAAATCTAACAGTCCTTATAGCTTTCTTATTAGACACTGAGATTACATTCATATAATTTTCCATTTCTTTTAGGAAAACAGAGAAGACAGAGAATTTGCATTTGTGAATGTGAAATTTGTTTAGGAAATTTTTTTAGTTAATAACAAAACATTTATTTTCGTTTGTGGGGTCAGAGTCATAATACCCAAATATAATGTTTTTTATATGTACTGAGAAGCCTGGAAAAATCTGTGTAGTGACATGACCAAAAAAGGTGTACAGTTTCTTCAGAACTCGAACAAAAGAGCATGTAATATCAATGTCATATTTAAATCTTTGTATACACTTCTTTACAGGGTAGAACCTGTGTATGAGCTTAAAATTAATGTCTTTCACTTTGTCTGTGAAAAATTTTTTTTTGTGGTAGAGACCAGATTTAATCACCGTGAGAGCTTTCCAATATTTGCGCCACTGGGTGGCATCTGTAGTTCCCGGTCAGAGAGCACCTGTCCATCAAAAGCTCACTATCCAATCAGAGTAGATCACTGTTAAGCCAGCCCCCACGAGAGATTTGTGTCAAAACACCAAACGAAAAACTGCAAAACGTAAGCCAAATCTGTGGCAACGCATTCAGAATCCACGATTAGCGAAAACAAATCTTTGAAAAACATTAACAAAGAATGAAGTATGTTTGAAGAGCCTGTTAAATTTGTGCGACTGAGTTCATTTTTTTAGTTTTCATTGTTTTTTTCTTCTTTTGTAATGGCATATTTTTGATGGTTTCTGAAAAAGTTATGTTCAGTTTTATAAAGTTTCGTTCATTATTATTGAAACAAATGTAATTCCATAATAGAGACGCAACACGAAAAATCTACCAGACCGCAACATCAATAGACGGCAGCGACAGCATTGACAAACGGTTTTGTAAGGGAGTTATGGTAGGTAACTCTAGTTTAAACGAATATAAAGAGAGTTTTATCGGTCATAACGTACTTTGAGAAATAAACTCTTTCGCAGACTGGATGAAGGTGATTATCAAATGCAGTAACGTTATTGTTAGGTTATTGTGAGGTTGCAATCCCTCCTCCCTTCTTAATCGCTCCTTCCACAGATGTTTCCTGTTTTTGGCTACTCTTTATCTCCTGCTCTCCCTTTCCTTGTCCTATGTTTTCTCCCTCCTCCCATCTGTGTTTTCTCTCTCTGTGCTTTAGACTTATGTCTCTTTATCTGGAAGTATACCCGCATGCGCAGATGATACCTAAAGGTGAATCGGTGAAGATTGGTGGGGGACCTTTTAGGCCCAGGATGTTGAGTTTAGTTTGACCTTTGCAGAAAGTTGAAAGGCTCAGTGCCAGTATTATTTCTTATATGTCCAGTAATTCCTGATCACATGTATGCTTATATAACTTGTTGTTTTGGCTCATACTCAACATATATGTAATCCATATCTCATTGGATAAACTAAAGCACAACCCCTAGCAATGCAAATATATAATGTGTGAATGTAATAATAAACTTGGAAGAAGTTTTCGAGCAGACTTGGCTTAATGTTCATTTACTTTTTCCCATGAGCCCATGCAAGGACTGAGAATGGTCAGACGGCATCAAAAGATAAAGACAAAGAAATGTTTTATTTTAAAAGTTATACCGGTAGTTTAAATGTTTGCTGGTTTGGCTGAATGCATATGCTGGCTAGCCGCTTCGTACAAATGCACCAGTAGCACTTCAAACGACAAAAACACATGCAATTATGTCAAAATGCATGGTTTTGGCAAGTGATTTTGTAAACATGGCCTTAAATGAGTAATCATAAAGAGTTGAGAGAAAACCGGATATAATATTCAGATATGCATCATGCACATCAGATTTTAAAGAGGAGAGCTGCTTTTAAAGTGAAACTTGCTGAAGTCGGTGAAATCACAGAATTATGAAATCATGGTCTGGCCAGACACTGCATATGGCAGTAGCCCACAGGGGAAAGGCATATTAGGCAGCCACTCCTGAGGGTGGTTAGTATAATTTCGGCATACGGCTATTTGGACTGAATGTTTAAATTATTTGTGTAGACTTTGTATAATCATTGTCAATGTAACCATTGTCTAGAAAATGTTACATTTTTCCACGCCAAAACCAGTCCAGATTATGTCATCTGGACTGGTTTTCTCAATGGTACTAGAACCAATAAGTTAATTAAAATCAATAGATTTAGTGTTCTAATATTAACAATTAGTGTTCTAAATCTATGGTGTCAAATTAACTAATTGGTTCTAGAACCAACAAAATGTCTGAGGCAGGTCTGTGTCTGTAAGACCTCTACCTGGCCATTTCATACTGGACGGAGCTGCGCTCAATCTGACGTCCTGTGGGCCTGCAGGAATTGACCATTTCACACTGACTGCCCTGTCGCTGTTTTTGTGGAAGAATTACTGACGAAATCAGGGCAAGTAGCTGCCATGCCCTCTCCTGTGTCTCAGATGTATTTAACTGGAAATGGATTTTAGTTTAGATGTAGAAACATTTAAAATAACTATCTTGCTCCAATGTACTTAAATAAAAATAATTTTCAATGGCTTACCTGTGGTCGGTTTTCCATGCTGGGATTTAAAAGAAAAAATAATTACCATGACATTACAGGCACAAACATATTCGTGGGTTGCTAATGTATGGTTGTGTGTAGCTGAGTTTTCAAGATACACATGCAGTGTAGCTAAACAACAATAGAAAGACTATTTTAAACAAAAATAGGTGGGACACTTTCAAACGGTATATCAATCACTGTCTAACTTTAGCTAGACAGTTGTCACCTTCCATGCATACTAACGGTAGTTGAAAGTTGTACAGGAGCTTGTATGAACAAGTAGTGCTGGGCGGTAAACCGGTTCATACCAAAAAACCAGTGTATATTTTCGTTACGATGTTAATTTTTAATATACCGGCATAGCAATGTATTTAATTACTCAACCTTCGGAACGAACGCCGTGGCCGCGCGACACTGTTTCAGACGGAACCTTTACAATGTTGCACTTCTAAGCAGCAACTGCGAAGGCGTTTCTCAATGTCAAGGATACTTCCTTGGTAGTACTGATCCTTCCAAGTCACTTCCTTCAGAGGCTAGGTGAAAGTCCTCTTTAGCATACGGAGAACTCGTAAATGGAACAGGCTAGCAAGTGCACGTAATTTCATCATTGCGTCAGTGAAAAGGTCCGTTTGAATAACGCTGTAAATGGTATCATTAAATTACTTTGGACAACTTAACTTATAAAATAAATGCCGTTGACGCAACCAATTGTTAAATGACAGGTCCGGTTCAGTTAACCATTTGTATTTGTATAATTTACAATACTGTACTGGCATTTAAACGTCAAACTTTACTTATATTTACTACAGTTATAACAAATGTTTGGTAAAGTAAATAAAAACCGTTAACGCTCCGACAACGTTCGAAAATAACGGAAAACGTGACGCGGCTGTTTTGAAGTGTAAGTACCTTATGGATAAACGTTGTTCACCGTGGTTAAAGTGTACTTGTTTAACATAATCCAAGTAAACGACTGACTTGTTGATGGTTTACACAAATCGATTAGATGACTTTGTAAATAGGGCTTGGGCGTCGTGACATCATTACTTGGCGTGGCCGCCACGTTGATGACCTCCTTTACTGCTACTCTGACTACTGCGCAGTGTTTAGACATACCGTAAATCTTCAAATAATAGCCGAGTCCCAAATAGACGCCTGTCTCTTTTAAACGGCTGGTGTGACGACAGGTTTTGGTAAATAAAGGCCGGTCTCAAATTGAGGCCTGGTTTGTTTTTTGTTTTTTTGTATCGGGTTGTATTTGATCTTCTCAAACCCGTCAGATCGTCTGTTCTATGTTTTGATTAGATTTCATGTGACAGACACAACAACAGTTCATGAAAGAACTCATCACTATGGCAACATAACAAAGAGGTTAACGAACTTTCCTTTAGTCTTCAGTTTTTCTTAATTCTCTCAATACCACCATGGAGACAAAAAGAAAAAAAGTGTTATTTGACATTTAAGCTGACCGAACAAAATTCAAATTATCAGTGGGGTGGTGGTGGCCAGATCCAAAAATGGATGGATGAACGAGGAGCTGAATGCAGACTGGCTTCAGAGAGTGGTGGGAAAGCTCAACTTCGCCCCTCGTCTCCTAGCCTGGGATACATATCATTGCTGTCATATCAGCGCAGCGACCAAAGCTGAGCTCAAAAGGGGCTACAACATAACCACGGCTGTGATACCCGGTGGCTGTACAAAGTACATACAGGCCCCTGACGTCGTATAGAACCAACCATTCAAAGCCAGCCTGCACGAGTCCTATATATGACAACTGGATCAGCCCTATTCGGACGGGACTAGTTTTACATTGGGTCGTTAGAGAAATCTGCGTTTGAAATCTACTTTGTGATTTGAATCCCGTCCGAATCAGCCACGTCTGTGTTTTTCTCACACAACCTCTGTGATAATTCCAGAGCAAATTACCTACCGTTTTTATGCAAACTCCGTGATCCTCTGAGAAAAGTAATCCCGTCCCAATGCGAATGTCTGTGATTGCCAGGCGGCAAGGAACTCGACTGGAAGTTGAAGTCGGGTGGGGGCTGCCATCTTTTAGCAGAACTTCACTTGCGTTAGCATTCCCATTGACTCCCATTCATTTTGGCGTCACTTTTACAGCGAATAACTTTACATTTGAGGCGTTTAAAGACTCCGTTTGTCCATTATTTATTTTTAAAGATACACGACAATGTATAAAGGGCTCCATTACCTTCTATGTTACATTATGGCCCCGTATAAACAGTTTTTGTAAAAAATAGGCTAACGATTGCATCATAACCACTCGTCTCTCTGTCGCATTACCGTACAGACAGGAGGAGAAGCTCGCAGGCAATTAACTTAATATGGCGTACTGGCGTTACATTTTAAAATACTATACAAAATAATTAATCAGAATACTTACTCCTGCTCACTCACGACAAAGAACTCCCCGCTCAAGCTCGCCGTCTCTGCAAGATTAACGATGGCAGTTTGCACGCACAGCCACTAGAAGATTTACATCTGTCAGACAGGTTGCTGACGTCATCAAGCTTCGTTTGAGTCTGCGCGTCAGAAACGGAAGTGCTAAAAAACGCTAAAAATGGGCTTCACTTGTCTCAATTGAGTTCCAATGGGGTCGCTATGTCCATTTCTTTTACTGTCTATGGTGATTGCCGGTGATATTTTATTTCACAACGCGTCTCCTTGTGTGTTTTGGCCAACGTGAATTACCGTAGATGCTCTTACCGCGCGGATGTTTGATAGATTTGCTTAGCGGCAAATAAATAATAATAAAAAAATAATACAAATAATAAAATCAAGAGCAAGATCGCGTAAACTGTTAATACCGGCTATTGTAATATCAGCATCAGGTAAGATTACTCACTTTCATTTATGCACTCAGTTACATAATGCTTTAATTACATTTAATAAAAAAAAGTAAAACAAGTTAAACTAAAGGAACCACACATTAACATGGTTTTGTTATACTAGCCATTTAGTATTTATTGTGTAATAATACTAAGGCAATCATTCTGAATGAATGCAATGCACGCATACAGAACGCGAGATCTATGTGACGCCCAGATGCACAAATCAGACCCTCCCACCTGTGTAATAAACACGGAGATGTATTAGTCCCGTCCGAATTGGTTCATGAAAATCACAGACGTCAGGTGGTAAGAATCGAAACTCAAACGTAGTTTAGAAAACTAGTCCCGTCCGAATAGTGCTATAGAGTACACAGCTGGAGGAAATATGAGGGCCCCAGCTCGTCGCTTGTTGGTTCCCTGGGTAGCCTACTTCAAGCGTGGGAAAAGCTGGATACTGAGCGGATGAAAAAATCATTTAAGGTATGCTTGCGCGCGCGCGTCCGTGCGTGTGTGTGCAAGGGAGAAAGAGGAGATAACATATTTCATTAACTTCGGGATGTTATCCTTAGGTATGTGGCCTGACAGTAGCTTCTGATGGAAGTGAGGATCACCTTATCCATTGTTTCAAAGAGGAAGAGCCGTGCGCATCTGGGCGAGAGCAAGTAAGGCAGGCAGAGTTAGCGGAGGCTGGAGAGGGAGAAGTGGAGGAGAGCGACGTGGAGGAGGAATTTGCCAATTAACTTGTAATTGAGGATCGCGTAGTAATATTCTATCACATGATTGCAGTTGTTTTACAGGGTAGCCTTCATTCTTTTTTGTTGATATGTTTCGGGCAACAAGTTCATATGCTCGATGGATTTTAGCTGTAACTTATATTGTTCTGCCCATTGCTGTCACATCGTTTCGTTTTTTATGCTGCCAATTAAGACATTTCTTACACTAAATTATTTGTTAAACACATTCGTTTAGGGGTAACTTGTATTGTTCTGCCCATTGCAGTCACATCGTTTAGTTTTTTTTTTTTTTTTTTTTATGCTGCCAATAGCCAAAGACATTTCTTACATTGAATGATTTGTTACACCTGTGGTCAGATTGTCCCGCACATGCTCTCCTGTGCTGGCTTCTGTGTTTTGGGGTTCCAGTGTATCATCATCATGATCCTCTACAATTTGTGGATCTGCAATGTCCTCATTCAGAAGACGGAGGTTGTGGAGCACTGCACTGCATGCAGCAACATCTGCACAAAGGCAGGACTCACTTCCAGGGCCTTGAAGAAGAAGATGGAGCACAGCTTGTCTTCAGCATCCTGATGGCTCTCTCAACAATGTTCGTGCATGAGCATTATTGGTGTTGAATCAAACCAGGGCATGATTCTGTTCAGGCTCTCTGTATGGAGTGATGAGGCAGATGTGTGCACTCAAACAAGGATACCCACCATCTCTCAGGATGTGTTTTCCTGCAGGTGGATACAGGCCTCCAGTGTAAATAGAGCTGTTCTTCAGCACTCTGGCATCATACACAGACCCGGGATACAAAGATATCAACGCACTTCCCCTGGTGGTGACCTGCAGCTGAACAGAATGAAACCGCTTCCTGTTGAAATAACATTGGGCTTCACTTGCTGCTGGTTCAGTTTGTATGTGACAGCCATCTATTGTTCCAGCTACCAAAAGAAAAGATGCTTCCAATGCCTGCCATCTGTGGTAGGAAGGCAATCAGCCTCCTCAAAATCCCCATAAAAGACGTGCTCAGTCTGTCCACAATGTTATGCAGCTCTTGGATGTCGAAGGCCAGTGACAGCAGCCTGTATGATACTGTTCAGTCTGTAAATATGTAGTTTTTTAGAATAAAATTTCAATAGGTTACACATTTTTTGCTGATATATCCATCTTTATCTCTCTGTGCAGGGACAGGTACAGTAAGCTCGTGCAGCTTCAGTGAGCAGGAAAGGCTCTTATTTTTGCGCTAGTACACCAGTGGCAGTTCGCTTCCTGCTATCTGTGCCTCAGGCGTGTAGCTCTGCACTTCAAGTTGACTCTCCATTCTTAGTTTCATATGCTTATTCGTGATGTCTGTGGTCTTTGGAGTTCTGTAAATGAAAACTTTGTGTGCACAGTGATTTGTAAATGTAAATTATCAGTTTTGTGTGTGTCCACTTTTCACAAAACAAACGTGTGTTTTCTACAATGCTACTTGATCTGAAGCTATGAACAATGCTAAAGCAATTCAAAATCCATTTAATCAGAAGATGGACTTCATATAAGGTCAGTAGGTCATATGCCAGCAATTTTTTTTTACTCAAGTAAAAGTACAACAATTTAATTATAGCTACTCTATACAAATGTATTTGTAATCAGTTACTTTCCACCGCTGTTTTTCAGCCTACGCACTTGTTTCAAAATGAAAGAGACTGTACAATCAAAAAGATCAATCAGAGGTTCTTCCGCTGCTTCTTGAGAAAATAGTATGCTCCCTCACATTGTTTCAAACCCATAAGCCTCATTTATTCTTGTAACCATTTTTTATACTCTCTGAATCCAGATAAACACTATTCATTTACGTCAGCATACAGTACATAACATTCTAAATAATGGACAAAACATATACTTGAGACCAATTGATGCCAAAAGATAAATGAATTAAAGAGGAAATTTCATTGTGTCACATTACTCGTAATTTAAGACGTCAATGTGCTGTTAATAATACATCATCTGAGATGGGCACAGTCTGTTTAAAAATACTTTCATGTCATGTTTATTTTTTTTCCTTTTAGTTTCTTCCCTCAGAAGAAATTGTGGGTATCCAACCAATCAGCTGCTTTGAGGTTATTTCACCAGGAGGGCCAGATGTCACCGTTATACTATGAATAAAAAAATTAAACCTTTTAGTTGGTTCTGTAAAAATGCATCTTAGTTTAAAAAAAATCATTATATAGAGAGAGCGAGAGAGAGAAAGGGAAGGCTAATACCTGGATACTGTAAAACACTGCTGTCCATTCAGTCAACTCATCCTCATTTTCACAGCAGAGATACCTTAAAGAAAAATAACCATAGACAAAGTAAGATGGCCAGTGACATGGAGAGGAGGTGAACATTGTTACAAGGCTGTGAGATAATTGAGCCATAATTATTATTTAGGGGTGCTTTTTAAGAAAAACAATTGTGGTATATTGCTTGATATGTCTGCTAAATATTTGTGACTGTATTGTGTAACTGAATGTTCAATTTTGAGGGAAACTGTTTGACTTCATCTGTAATTTGCTTTTGATCAAAGTGTCTGCTAAATAATTAATGAACATAAGATTAAATGTAATTGTTTTAGAATATGCTGTTGATATATGAATGCCCAAGGTGGTTACAGCTCTATGGACCCTTTTCAGAGACTGTGTTTATGTGTTTCAACAGTCTTCAGCATCGTAAATCCTGCAACATTGAAAACATTTTTAGTATCAAGTATTCATTTATTAAGAATTATCAAGTCTCAGAATAAGTCTGCCATGGCAGCTCTCAATTCTGGTGCTGCGGCCCCAACACTGCATTCAGATCATCAGGTCGACACGGAAAAAGCTGCGTGAAGGAACCGTTAGCCCAATAAGAGCCCAATAACACATAAAATGTGACCAAGACCAGAAATGGGAAACCACAACCTGACTCACCACTGCTGCTTATCATGAATTAGTATCAGTCCCCATCTGTAAATATAAAGAAAGAAATTTTACACACCCCAAACTGTATCGTATAAATGTTAAAAGTAATATACAGAAACAAGGAAGCAAATTCATGAGGGGTATAAAATAATCTTATATTCATACATTTATTGAGAAAAAAAGCTGCCTAACATTTGCAGAATTCAAAATGGCATCCTACTTTTACTTTTTGCACAAATACTAAGTGTAGTATGCAAGTATACTTTTCTGAATTCAACAATTGTTTCATTTTTAGTTATGGCAACTGTGGCGCTATTCTTTACAATGTATTGCATCCCTGTTTATGAGTGATCATAAGCTGTAGAGAGAAGTAGTGTTAAGGTGCTCTGGGTTTATTACGGTGTGGGTGGATGTATTTTGCTCCGGCAACCATGATAGAGCTTGAGCTCTTTGACAGGATATTCCCTCTCACACGGAGAACCCTGAAAGAACAGAAGGCTTTAAACGTTAATATGCTCAATCAGTGTATGATAATACACTAGCTGATCATGCTTACACACACATACACACCTGCAGTTCCTTGTGCAGTTTGAATGTGCTGCCAGAAAGCTCACAGTGACGACTGTGGAAAGTTTTGCTACTTTCACTTTTAACCTCACAAATGCGCAATGGCCCCATTTTACTCAGATTCTCTTTATTGTCTGCTTGCAAAAAAAAAAAAAGGCTTTTTGTGACCTTAATAATTTGAGCCAAAAGTGTATGGTTAAATGTTTGGGATTAATTTTGTAGACAGAAACACTGTGCCGTTACATGGATTTCTTTACCAAATTAAAATGTATGGTAAAAAAGCATTCCAGAAGCTTCAATATCAGAATTGAGATTTAAGATATCTGACATATAAACATTGTAATAAGCCTTTAAATGTATATTTTATATGTACACTTTAAGATTTTTTGGAATATCTTCATTTCCAAATTAAGGAAATGACTTATCATACTGAAATCTGCAATGTTTTATACTTTTTCACCATTCTCATCAATTATGGTGACTGAATTGGTTTTCAGTGACACTATGCATTGGTGTTTGTGTGATGAAACATACCCAGGTACCTCATGATGCTGTTAATATAGGGGTTCCTCTTGATCAGCAGGTGAGAGTGACAGCTAAGTGAAAAATAGATTGGCAGCACTCTTTCCTGGTAATGCAGAGTTCTCTCTATTATAAAATAAACCATAATACATTCAAATAACTGAATTTCTTAGTCACAGAAACCACATCCAGAGTCACGTTCAATAGATAATGTCTCATATTCATAAAACCATTGCACTGACAGCCTACTGAGTACATTATGTCACTTCTAAAACATTCTATGATCAGTGAAACACAGATTTAACTTGTTCAGCAAAAACAAGCACCAACCCAACAGCAACAGATGCCAACGAGGATACCACACTGCTCCAAAAACTTGATAACTGTGTTGTGCATTCTAAACATGAGACTGTATTTGTCTACAGAATAGTTAGTACAGTTATTACAAATTAAATAACAACCTAGTTAAAATGCACTTCGGACCATAATGAAGGAATTAAAACCTTTGTCATAGTGCATTACATAGTACTGCCCCAAATCGGTAGCTGTTGCCTCTTAACATAGAACTAAAGCAGCTCCAAGGAAAAACCTCTAAATAAAAAGAGGAAAAGCTTTTAACTCAGTTCTTATTTGCATGTAGTATCATTACTAGTAGTGCCACTTCCAGTATAGGCTGAAATCTTACCCATGTCCTCTTTCTCTAGAACTTCATAGCAGCTCCAGATCTCTTCACTGGCCTGCTGAATTCCTTTAAGGTCCAAAACCACAGAAATCATCTTGACTATTGTCATATCTGCTGTGACCTAACACAAAGCACACGTAAAGAAAAAAAAATTGTTACATCTGTGGAAAAAGTCTACAAATAATGTACTTAAATAAATGTAAGTTTTTCTGTTAAGATTAAAATCTGAACACCTGAACAAGAACCTCCGCACCCTCATCTTTCTTCTCCAGGTAAACAGCACAAATGGTGCTGGATGGAGTTCGACTCAAGGGCCTCTGAAATAGCATTAAGTCAGCCATTAATGTAAAAAACTAGCAAAACAAAACAATACAAATAATGCATCGACAACCTTTTAGTGTTACTGTACTATACAGTAACGTCATAAAAACAAAAGCTCGTTAACATGAGGAGTTATTTAGATATTTAATTATGGCAAAACAGCATTTTAAAAAAAGCTTGTAACATAATATTGTAAATGCCGATGTCCTGTGAACTCTGACCTGGGACATGTGTTTATTCAGGATGACCGACGTCAAGTTTAGCTGCCTCTTAAGGTCAGACTCTGAGACCTGCAAAAGAAGCTTCATCTCAGTCATCATTTTTATCAACAGTTTACCATCAGCATTATAAATAAATAAATATTTATTAAATGAGTGCATCAGTTGGTCTATCTGTCAGCATGAATCAAATTGCAATATACCTTTAATACTGCAATGTAAATGAAGGCCCTCTAGAGGTAAAAAATAAACCTGCGAGGGACTTATGGAAGAAGACCACGTCTCTCCATGAATGAATGTGGTTTTGAGGCACCAGTGTACACATGGCATCTTTTCAGAACGGATGGACAAATATTTTGTCATTATGACAATGCTACTGTAGCTTCATTTCTCTATGTACGGATTTGACGTGGCATGCACAGTTGCATGAAGGCTGTATGTAATTATTTATAACAAAATCAGTCCCGACAGCTCTAAAGTTGATATAATTGTTATTGATTTATCAAAATGCCCAGACACACTATGATCAACCTTTAATAAAGATATATATTATTTCAAATTAAGATGGTCTGGAAGAAGGAAAACAAGGAATTTATCTTTAATGATCACATTTAAAGGTTGTACTGACTCACATTAAAAATGCTGCAGTAGTTTTGGATCAGCTCCTCCACCACCTGAGATCCTGTGACATCTGTTCCATCTGTGTGAAAAAGCGTTGGACCAAATACGATACCAAGGTTTCGTACGGTCATCTGATTCTCATCAGACAGGTGTTGAACACTGACAAAGCAGACATTTGGGGTCAGGTTTATGGATGGACTTAATGATCAATTCAAATCAACAGAGTTCCAGAAATATTCAAAACAACTTTTTAAAGTAGGTAAAAAGTTCCTGTCTATTTTTTAGAGTTGCTTCATCTCAGAAGATAATCACTGTTTTATAGTGGTTTGTGTAGTACTTTGTAGCTTTAAGACAGCTGAGCAAGTCACATGACTTATAACATACCAAATTAGGTGGTGTATGAGTGCTTTGAGTGTTTCTCTGTTAACATCTGGGAGGTTTGAAAGGAGAATCTGGTATTTATATATCTTCTCAGCTTTGTCCTCTATACCTGCAGAGAGTAAAAATAAAATAAAAAACAGTGTTCAACTACTCCCACTTTCCAAGCGGTATTAAATGTCTCATCTCACATTACTCCAATTTTTATTCACCTGCAGTTCGAAGCCACTTGTCAGTGTTTTCTTGTCCATTAAACACTCCATCCTTGACCTCCCTGAGAAATCGTTTTAGCGTGTTAGCCACATCATCCACAGAATAGTCCGACTCCAGCAATGTTATGCTTCGTGCATCGTTTTGAAACCTCTCCAGCAGTTTGGTCACATGAGAATTAATGCCACTCTTCCGGTAGATTCCAGATGACATCAGTCCTAGAGTACAACACACTGAATGAGCCAATCAGCTGCCTGACCAGTAAATTAAATGAACCGAAAACATTGGTTGACTTAACAATCACCATAATCAGTTACCACATAACAACAATAAAAAAAAAACAAAAAAAAAAACCATTCAAAATAACTTAGAACATTCTGGCAATAACACTGTAGTGAATCTTTTTTCTAATTTGAAATTTCGACAACAGAATGTCTGTGTTTTCTTATGTAATGGGAATATGTGTTTGAATACCATAACGTGTTACATGGTCCAGGCAGCGGTCAACAATCACTGGGATACCCAGATCAGTGAGTTGTTGTTGTGATAGTGGCTGATCTCCAGCACCAGATCTCTGCTGAATGAAGGTCTGCCAGCCCACAAAATGAGGCCTGCGGTCAGCTAGCAAATGCAGAGGTCCACCTCTCCACACAAGTACCATGGAGCCAGCACTGTCAGAGAGATCTACGTACACATACGCACTCAGAGTACATTTATACAGGCACCAACATTTTTATACTATCTCTCTATCACTACTTGTTGTGTGTGAGCTGTAACTCACTGAGTGTGAGTAGCTTGCGCAGGTCGATTATTTGTACATTGTCTTCCAGTAACACCTGGAGTTTGAAGTCGCTCAGGCAAAACCAACCAATGCCATGGCTGCCCTCGGTGCAGCGCAGGCGACCCAGACGTTCACAGGTTCCACATACATTAAACAGAGCCGGAGGCAGCACAGCCTGAATCGAGAGAAGAGAGGGAAGGGAGTGGATCAATTTATTTGTCTCCAACTCCGATATAGCAAAATATATTGTTCCAGCTTTACGGAATAATGCAAGGAAAGAGAGATGAATATTTACAAATATTTTATTTTATTTCTTTGTTTTTTAAACAAGTGTCTTATGCTAACACATTTGTTTGATTAGAAAATACAGTAATATTACAAAATTATTATAATATAGACCAAGACTTTACAATACCTTAAAGGGACTTTGGTATAGTATTGTAGTATAGTAATAATATAATATATTATTATAGCAAAACTTTCCTATTTCAATTGTAAAAGATTTGAAACTGTTATTTATTTCTGAAATAGCAAAACTGAAACCTTAGTACCCCCTTGTGGTCCAGTTTGAAAACCTAATCTAAAGCACTTGTTTGTCATTTAAGTTAGTTAAAATTAAAAGATAAAAAAAAGTTGATTACCTTGGCAATAGCCTGGATCCAGTTCTTGATGATGCTGCCATCATCACTTCCAAACAGGTAGACTCTTCCCTCTTCAGAGTACAGTTCAAATGTGTGTTCATAGCTGCCAGCCAATTAGAGAGGACATGGTAAATATGGCATTAACGTGGTAAAAATCAACTCACTTAGGATTGAAGTTCAGGGATCATTACCCATGTTTCCCTGGGCTGTTGACAGACAGGCAGATGATTTCACTGGTCTTCATGCCACCACACTTGTGATGACTCTGTTCACTCTTAAAGTAGCTAAACATGCCATCATCAAGACAACACCAACGCTGAGAGAAATCTACAATATTCACCACAATAAGGTTCATACACATACAGAAACAAAGCACCTCAAGTCAAAATGTTTACCGTTGCTCATTAATTTGTAACTGAAAAACACTTTAATTTGCAATGAAATATTGTATATTAATAATGTGAAGCCTAAAAAGCCTAAAGCATGACATTTTACAGTTTCCAAAAGCAGTTTAAATGGTCACATAATTTAAATGTAATTGAAGTTGAAAGGTTGTAAAATAGTTTCATAGTTTTATATCTATAATTATTGAAATATTTTTTTCCACATTTATTTTGGTGCTTTCGGTTTAAATAAAAAACCAAAAAAATATTTTAGAAATATTCATGATATGCAGTAAAAATATTTTGTTGTATCCATATCTGTTTATATTCTATATCTAGACTGGAAGCTTTAGAAGTTGTAAGATTCACTTTTGATGTTCAATAATCAAGATTCTTGCATAGTACAATGGACATTTTATGCCAAATACCAGGTAGAATGAACCTTTTGATGATATAAAAGTATAATTTAAGTCTTTTTGGAAGTCGGACATCCTCACAAACACACAAAATTGTAGATCTGAGAAAAACGTGAGATTCAGCAGCCAGTCATCATACAGCGGTTTACTTAATAAAGCCACTGGGGCTCCACATACCTGCTTTAGATTTGTGGTCTGTGATTGGCTTAGCTGATGAGCCGGTCTTAAAAAGATAGCCAGACTGAGATCGAATGGATGCATCTGTATCCACTGGTGTTAACGACTCTAGTAAACAACAAATCATGGTCAATGTCAACCTGTGCATCCAAACGTTTGCACATTGTGGTTTTGTGTGTGTATTTGTGCACCTGAGTTCAAGTTCTGCATAAGTAGCTCTGCCTGTACTGTTTGGCCACTGCGTTTGGCCAGAGACAGCGGAGTAGGGAATTCTGGGATACCAGTGTTGCAGTTGATATCCACCCCACAATTCAGCAGCGAGAGAGTCTCCAACAAATCACCAGACTGCACGGCTGAACACAGAGCCTAGGAAACCAGGAGTAACTAAACATTAGAAAAGAACATTTGATGTGCATTTACTGTAATTTTTTGCCAATTGTATTGAATTGACTAACTCTGTTGAGTGCCTCCTGTTGGCCAAAGAGTGCGTGGTATTTGCGATATTTTCCATCTTTGTATTTTGCTGTGATGTGTTCGAGACGTTGCTCACTGTGTGTGTCTGAACAGAGACGCTCGCTCGGGGGAATATTTGCTCCCCAGAACTGATTTGCTTTGCCGTTACCCAGCAGCAGAAAAACCTGGCAACACATAAAGAGATCATCATGCATCATCCTGGAAGAGAAAGGCACAATGGCACCTGCAAGGGATGAATTCAACTATCAGATGTAGCTGTGGCAACACATAGACTGGATGCATCATATTCATTGTACCCTGATGAGGTCATCAGTCCACACTCGTTCATCCAGCTTCAGACTGCGCACCTTTGACACGTTCTGGCCCAGACTTCTGTGTGCACCTGTTAATGTGCACAAATGTATGAGCCCACATATGATACATGCATACACCAGCTGTCATTTGTTAACATGTAAAGTGTTTGTATGCACCTGCACATTTTTCACACAGCAGAACACACAGGTTGACAGAAGCCCACTCCGGCATCGAAGAGCTGCAGTCCGCACACAAGCGGTTTGATGGCACACGCCAAATGCTCTCACACAACCCATCACATGATAGAGCGCGACTCACACAATCCTTTAGCGCCTTACACCATCCCTGCTTCTCACTCTCTGAGTCCACCATAAAACTACATAGAAGAGAGAGAAATATACAAATGTACTGTATATAGGGGGCTCATTTACAGTAGGTGTCTTTCATTAATGTAGTGAGTTAGTTCCCAGTTTAATTACTTTCATTATCAAGTTTACAGTTTATTTTGCTCAATATTTGCCAAGTAAGTCAAACATGTCCACATATGCCATCCTTGATGCCCTGACAGACCTTTAAAAAGTATGTAAAGCACATTTTTTGTGACCGTTATAAATCAGTGAATGTGCTTCAAGAAACTTCAGGGGATAACACTTGGATAGCTCCATTAGTTTTTTACTTTTGATCCACTTTGTGTGAAGTGTATTAAGCCCAGTATTCTGATGAGACCTTTAGAATTCTGTTATTATTGTTAACTAAACCTAAAACTATTAAAAACTGGGTTTGGTAACTGAAATAAAGCTGATTTAAAATAAAATATTAAATAATAAAGATGAAAAACTTACATTTTGAAAAATGTTATATGTTTAAATTGAAGTACTTAAACACTGTAACCTAAATAAAAATACTGAAAAAATTTTTTTTAAAAAATGTTACAAAATTATTGAATCTTTAAGGAATAGTTCACCCAAAAATGAGAATTCTGTTACTAATTACTCACACTCACGTCGTTCCAAACCTGCAAGACCTTTGTTCATCTTTGGAACACAAATTAAGATTTTTTTGATGAAATTGACAGAAATGCAACTGAAATGTTCCCAGAACAAAGATGGTTACGTTGATTACATTCAGGTTAAAGTATGTGCATGCATCGTGGTTATCTCCAAACTGGCTGAAGACGGTAACTCATCTAACTCGGTTGAATAAAGTCAGCCAGTGATGTTACATAGACTGTGTTACTGATGTCTTCAGTAGCTTTCTGGAGCTGGGAGCATTTCAGTTGTGTTGCTGTCTATGCAAGCTCTCCAACTTAATTTGTATTCCAAAAGATTAACAGAGGTCTTACCAGTTTTGAACGACAGGATGGTGAGAGTTTAATGACAGAATTTTCATTTTGGGGTGAACTATCCTTTTACAATTTAAATCATAATAAAAACTAATTTAAAAAAGCTAAAGCTAATTCTAAATACTTATAAAATGCTTTAATAGTATATAATTAATAAGTGCATTCCAGCTTGTGCAAAATGTGAAAAGTTGTAGCGTTTACCTGAATGCTCTGTATGGAGTGGTGAGCGTGAAAGAGCGCTTGTTTTCTCCATCTCTCACGTTGGCCATTCGCATATCTATATCAGTGATGCCTACACCCTGAAAATATTCCTGTACACAACACAAATATGTTAATTAACTCACCAAAACCTTTACAAAGCCAACCATTCACATTCAGACTCACACCTCATGGCTCCTGAAGAGGAACAGTTTGTCCTTGCTGATAAGTGTGTAGACTTTGGTGCGTGGCGACAACATTTCCATGTGTCCCTCGAAACTAATATTCACACTTCCATTCCTAAAGAACAGATTCCGGGGCTCCAGACTATGTTTGCGATCACTTAGAATCTTTTCAATACAACACACCCAGTCATTTCTTTCCTCTGTGAATAATAAAAAACATTTACATACAATAAAAATGAATGTAAATGATTCATAGCCTGAATGCAAAAACAAACATGTGTAGTAGACATTTTGTAAGGTTAGGAAGAAAAAAAATGCTCACGAGTGCTTTCAGCTCGAAACAAGAAAGTCCGGCTCTGACTGTGGAGCTCGAATCGCAAGTCTCCGATACTGACCACCTTATCGACAGATCCCAGAGACACCATCCTTTTAGAGTATACTTCCTGTCACAGAGAGACAGACCGGGAGAAATTCTTTATTACACACAGAGCTGCGTCGATTTATGACAAATTGCAGTCTGTTACTTATTTCAAATTACATTTTAGTTATTAATTAGACTCATTTTTTATTACTTTTAGATTACTTTTGACGTAACTTGTTTATCAAATTGATTTAAACAGGACCGTCTTGTACCATATTGATATAAAAATACGAAAGAGAAAAAAACTATATTCCATTCCTTGTAATTATCAACATGAATACAGTACATTATATTAAGGTTTCCCATACTGGGGCTTGTAAAGGAACTGCAGGCAGTTCTCAAGCATAAATAAAACACTTACTATTTTTTTATTTTTACCTGCATGTTAGAATTGTAAACATGCAAATGTGATAATTATTAAAATCAAGGTAGTTCAAGTAACTATATTAGATAAACGAGGTTCAGATGGTAAAAAAGTTTGGGAAATTACATTTAAATGAGAAATAACTGAATTTTGTAAATCCAGTGTTCAAATGCTGTGTGATCTCTGTCCACAAAACTGGAGGACTTTCTGCATGTGAACAAGTGATAGGTTATTTAAGAAAGTATCGTTAAATTTTTTTGAAAAGAGTAATTAGGGAACTAATAAATTATAAAGAATGTATTGCTATAGTGTGAATAATATTCAATCATGTAATCAATAACCATGTAACTGTAGTCTGATTATGAGTGTTTTAAAATGTAATTTAATCTAATTACAAGGACTTCATTTCTGGAATCTGATTACATAATCCAGATTACAGGTTATCAGTTTCTACCCAGCTCTGGTTTCACATGTTTACAATCATTCCTGCCACAGTAGAACAAAATGTTGTTTCACAGGTTCTATAAATACGACAATACCAACTCATAAAGAACACATAGTGAACAATGCTACACTCTATAGACTACAAATACATTTGCAAACAAAAGAGATACATATAGTATATTTGGAAGGGGTACAATTCAAATTTACAGTAAATCTCAAGATTTAATTGTCCCCTTATTGTCCCCAATTACCTTGGCCAAATTACATTTTCTAAACCACTAATCCTTTTTAAACACATTCTTCAAAGTTTATTTTTAGCAAATCTCTAAATGAATATCAGTTTTTCTTAATGTACATTATAATGTTCTGGTGCCTAAAAAGCTGTAAAATTACGATTTAGTTTATAATGTTTTTTATTATTATTATTTTAGAATAGAAAGAAGAATACTGGCCATTTAATGGTTATCTGACATAATATAATTACTGGATAGTCAGTAAAATTGAGTTTATTCAGTAGTAGTGATGATTATGGTAATTATTTAAGGAGTTACAGTGCAAATGACTGGCAGTGCATAATTTGAAGTATTATTATTGCTATTATTATTTTGATGATTATCTCAGAGAGAGTATACTTCTGTCTTCCTTTTACAGTCCAAACACTGTAAGTGCTACATTTGCCTAATCCAAATATCAGGCAATTGAATGACTTGCTAAATGGCAAAAACATTTATTTAATCTTTGATTTAAACCAAAACAAAAAGACAAAAATACATTCCAGCTTTCATACCCCTTCGTTTTTCATGTTGGTCATCCCCCCCTTTTCATTCTTATGTTTTACAGTAAATGCTTAACAACTTCCTTAGAGGAAATTAAAACATGGCTGGACTTTTTAGTCCTTTTGGAAGGAAATAGTGTCTAGTGAACTAGAAAATATGATCTGCTAGATTTAATCTGAATATAAAAATCTTAATCTTGATTGTTCAAGATTTTGAAACATAAAAAAATTACTAATATAGTTATTCATTTATGTTACCTTGATGGACTGAAAATATCTCAAATATTCTGAATCCAGCTGCACCCATCGGCGCTGGTAAATCTTCCCTCTGAAAATACAAACATGAATATTATGAAACATTTATAAACAGCCAAAATAAAAACACAACTATACGGATGTAAGAAAAGATGTAAAAGATTGTATAGAAGTTGTCTCTTACCCTTTTGGAGGAGTTTTCTCTAGCCAGCCAGCTTTAACAATCTGACGGAAGTCTTCAGAGAAATCAGGAAAGCCTGTACACCGGATGTCAATACTGTCCTCACTAACACAAACAAATTAATATTATTAGATACAGAATAATTCACATTTCTTTTATTCACATAACAATATATATATATTGTTTTAAACCACACACCGTTCTCTCAGAATTACAGTCTCTTTTCTATCCTCTTCAACATTCAGGTTGATAAAACACTTCTGGATGTCTCGCAAGAGATCCTCCTGAAGAAATACATTTAGCCATATAGATACAAAGGTTTGGGGTCAGTATGGAAATCAACATTTTACACAACATTTTACTCAGCAAGATTGCGCTAAACTGATTAAAAGTGACAGTAAAGAATTTTTTTTTATGTAAAAAATATTTGTTGTTCAAACATAAATAATAATTGTAGATGCTTCTTGAGTGTCAAATCAGCCATCGCAATATTAGCCATTACAGAAATATATATTTTTAAATAAAAGTAGTAAACAGTTGCCTTAAACATTATATTACATTTTATTAATATTTCACAATATTAACTGTGACATTTTTACTGTATTTTTAATCTAATAAATGTAGCCCCAGAGGAGCATGAGATAAATTTTTCCTTATGCCAAACATTTCAACAGAATGGTATATTCAACAAGAACTTAGAAGTACAACAGAATATTTATCAGACAAAAACTAGAAATTGGTAATTCTGTGTTGAGTCAACCAGAGGTCCCCTCCTCATTTTTTTTTATCTTCCTAATATTTTTCTGATAGCAATATATTTAATACTTCTTGAGTTACATGCACACAAACTTTGGGAAACATTTTTATGGCACTCAAAACAGGTATATTCAATGCAGTTGTTTTGACAGAAGGAAACATGATACATTTCTAGTTTTAATATTATTTGTTGTTTTTCAGACTTTCCTCTTTATAAGTAAAGAAGTATCATATTTTAGCAAGTGACCCACATTTGGTGTACAATTTACTGATGTACTCCTGGAGCCATACTGAAATTACAATATCTCTGAAACTGAACCATATATGGCCTTAAAAATTAAGATTCCAAATGGAAGCTTTGTTAAAAACCAATTCCTAAAAGGGCCTTAATATCTCTTTAATGGTTTTGGAGTTACATGCCTGCAAAACATTGGAGAAAAAAACTTGAAAGGTGATCTTTCCCCATTTTTAATGGTCACCAAAAAAGATTGCTAAAGTCAACAGGTTTTACTAACAGACCTAGCAATCTCTGTGTAAAAGTAACATCATGAAGCTGTAATCTTTCTGAAGTCATTTTTAACCCCCTGTAATTTGCCTCTGAATCTCAGGTGAAAATTGCCATTTTGACCCCCCTCAGTAAATATTTATCCATGACATTTAATATTTTGGCTTTCATCACTATGTTACACAATACGTACATACTCTATACATCATGGTTATTCAAATCTTACCCTGGATGGCCAGTGCACTGCAGAGTTTAGCTCCAACCCGGACCAAATCCACCTACCTGTGATTTTCTAACGATCCCAAAAACATTGATTATCATGCTCAGGTGTGTTTGATTAGGGTTAGAGCTAAAGTCTGCAGTGCACTGGCCCTCCAGGGCAAGATTTGAATAACTCTGCTATACACTACACATCTCTCTTCAGAAAAAAAATATATATATTAGAAAAATTAAAAATTTGAGACAGGGACCTCTGGTTAATATGACACGGAATGACCCAAAATTATTAAAAATGTAGTACTGTACATTTCAGCTTGATGACACAGCAGTGAGTGTGAGTTTAAAATATAGGCCTATGACAAAATGACTAGTTAATCAGCTATCACACAGATACCATATAAAGACTCACAGATACACAATTTACCTTTAAAGCCATGCTCTGGAATTATGTTGTGTGCACCTGTGAAGGATGTAGAATGCAGGATTAAATTAATTATCGGAGTTAATCATCCAATAAAAAAGGAAACCATTATATGTGTGGTCTCTTTAATACTGAAAAGGAAACTATATAAATATGAAATACAGGGCAATCAATAATTTTTCCTGGCACAATTCCAAACCATCTTGGCATTTTCTTACTGATATGAAATCTGTACTACATTTTATTTCTGACTTAAAATAATTATAATTAGTTTCGGGTTAAAATAAGGAATTATAAGATTAATAAATAGGATTTCGAACCAGTTTACACAAATACTCTTAAAAAAACAGTCTAGAGAACAGTAAACTACTGTGCTGTCTTTAACAATAACCTTATCAACCCTGATGTAAGGCTATGTGTAACGATGACTGACTCGACATGGGATCCATTTGCAAGCTTTTATTAGAACACTCGTAGTCGTACAGGCGAAGGGTCAGGATCAGCAAACACAGTATAATAGAGATATCAGAATCGTAGTCAATACCAAGCAGTGGGTCGGGGTAACCAGCAAGTATCACAGTCCGTATAACAATCTGGGTTCAAAGGCAGGCAGCAAAGGTTCTAGGATCGATAAACAACAAGGGTTGGCAACAGGATAGCAAGACAGGGTAGAACGCTCAGAAATGTTAGCCGTGGCAGAAACAAGACTTCGCAATGAGGTGACGCAAAGGTCTGGCTTAAATGGCAGTCTCTGATATGGAACACCTGGCCGGTGATCAGTCCAAGGTGCGGGGCTGTTGGGTAATGTAGTGAGTATCAGTGTAAGTGAGTGTTTGGATGCCTGTGGGTGTCAGTATTCGGGCGATGGTGCCCTCTGCTGGCCTCTGGAGGGACTCACGGGGTTCGTATTCGTGACAGAGCCCCCTCCCTGCGAACGCCTCCTGGCGTGAGGTGGAGGGCGACGTCGGGGTCTTCCTCGAGGTCGAGGGGCCGGTTTCTCTGGATGTTCTCTATGGAAATCAGTGGTTAAGTTGGGGTCAAGAATGTCCTCGGCATTGACCCAGGAATGTTCCTCTGGACCGTACCCCTCCCAGTCAACCAAGTATTGGAGAACTCGTCCCCGACGTCTTGAATCAAGCAGCTCTCGCACCTGATAGGTCTCCTCGCTCTCCACCTGAACCGGTTGGGGACTCTGCTCACGGGACCTCCCCTCGCCCTCCTCCTCAGGGGCAGCAGCGGGCTTGAGCAGTGACATGTGGAAAGTGGGAGAAATACGATATGTGTCAGGCAAAGCAAGGCGGAATGACACAGGAGTGATTTGTTGAGTGATTTTGAATGGACCCACGTACCTAGGACTTAGCTTTCGGCATGGCAATCTCATCCGAAGGTCTCTGGTGGACAGCCAGACCCATTGACCAGGTTGGTAAGTGTGTCCAGGGCGTCGACGACGGTCGGCCTGATCCTTCAGGCGTCGTACAGCTTGTTGAAGATGTACGTGGGCCTGATTCCATGTATCCTCGCTTCGTTGAAGCCAATCAGTAACAGCGGGAACATTGGTGGGTTCACCTGACCAGGGAAACATGGGTGGTTGGTACCCTAGAACGCATTTGAAGGGGGTGATTCCAGTGGAAGGCTTGATCAGGGAGTTCTGAGCATATTCGGCCCATAGGAGAAAACGAGACCAGTCCTCTTGATGGGAGCTGCAGTAGGAGCGGAGGAACCGAGTGAGCTCCTGGTTGAGGCGTTCCACTTGACCATTGGCTTCGGGGTGATAGCCAGACGTGAGACTTACGTTGACCCCTAGGGCTTGAAAGAAATCCTTCCATAAACGAGAGGTGAACTGAGGACCTCTATCCGAAACGATGTCGTCAGGTATGCCGTAAAACCTGAACACCCAATTACACAGGAGTTCGGCGGTCTGAAGAGCAGTAGGGAGTTTGGGTAGAGGTATGAGGCGACAAGCCTTGGAGAATCGATCGATGATCGTGAGTATGACCGTGTTACCCTGGGATAGGGGTAAGTCTGTGATGAAGTCTATGGCAAGGTGTGACCAGGGTCGTTGAGGGATAGGAAGAGGTTGAAGGAGTCCAGCTGGCAGTTGACGAGGGGTTTTGTGCATGTTACACGTCTGACAGTTCTGAATGAATTTGATAGTGTCGGGGTTAATGGTCTCCCACCAGAAGCGGTTCTTGAGGAGATGGAGTGTGGCTGTGATGCCGGGGTGACCAGAGGCAGGAAGACAGTGAATATGACTCAGGACCTGATCACGGTGAGGGGCAGGTACGTAGGTTTTATCCGGTGGACAGGCGGCTGGTGGTGCTTCTTGTGAATTGTGTTGTTCAATAAGAGTCATGATATCCCACTGGATGGGAGCAACCACCACATGGAAGGGCAATATGCGTTCGGGGACTGAGATGGAAGGGTCGTCATCATGGATGCGTGACAAAGCATCGGCTTTAGTATTCTTGGAACCTGGGCGATAAGTGACATTGAACTGGAACCGGGAGAAGAACAAGGACCATCTGGCTTGGCGTGGGTTGAGTCTCTTGGCGGAGCGTAGGTATTCCAGATTTTTATGATCCGTAAAGACGGTGAAAGGATGAATAGCCCCTTCGAGCCAATGTCTCCACTCTTCAAACGCTGCCTTCATGGCTAACAGTTCTCTATCACCCACATCATAATTTCTCTCCGCTGGGTTGAGCTTGCGTGAGTAGAAAGCACAGGGATGAAGTCTCTCCTGAGGGCCTGGTCGTTGTGAGAGAACGGCCCCAATGCCAGTATTGGAAGCGTCAACTTCGACTAAGAAGGGAAGAGAGGGGTCAGGGTGATGCAGGATAGGAGCGGTGACAAAGCGTTCCTTTAATTCCTTAAAGGCTTGACGGGAGGCTTCGGCCCAGGTGAGACGATGGGTACCTCTTTTGATCATGGAAGTGAGAGGACTGACGACTGTACTGAAATTTCTAATAAAGCGTCTGTAGAAATTGGCGAATCCCAGGAACCGTTGTAGCTCCTTGAGAGTCTGAGGCTCTGGCCACTTGAGTACAGCAGAGACCTTACTGTCGTCCATAGCAACTCCCCCCGGACTGATGACATAACCCAGGAAGGTAGTGGAAGTGGTGTGAAACTCACACTTCTCGGCTTTGGCGTACAGTTGATGTTCGATGAGGCGCTGTAGTACAGTTCTGACGTGTTGAATATGATCCTGTAGGGTGTTGGAGTAGATGAGAATATCGTCAATGTAGACCACAACAAACTTGTTCAGCATGTCCCTGAAGACATCATTAATGAACGCCTGGAAGATGGACGGACTATTGACCAGTCCAAACGGCATAACCCGGTATTCATAGTGACCGTTGGTTGTAGAAAAGGCCGTCTTCCACTCGTCACCCTCTCTGATGCGAATCAGGTTGTAAGCACAGCGTAAGTCAAGCTTGGTGTAGTATTGAGCTGTGCGAAGTTGTTCTAATGCAGCTGGAACCAGAGGAAGGGGATAACGGTACTTCACCGTGATCTCGTTGAGACCACGGTAATCAATGCAGGGTCTTAAACTGCCGTCCTTCTTTTTGACGAAGAAGAAACCAGCGGATGCAGGGGAAGTGGAAGGACGTATGAAGCCTTTCTCCAACTCCTCCCTGATGTATTTAGTCATGGCTTCGGTCTCTGGGAGTGACAGTGGGAACACACGACCCTTGGGTGGATTGTGACCTGGTAGAAGATCAACAGCACAGTCATGGGGTCGATGAGGTGGTAAGGTGTTTGCTTGGGTTTTGCTGAAAGCTGCCTTGAGGTCGTGATATTCCGCTGGTAGGTTGGGAACCTCGAATGACTCCTTGTTAATCGCCAACGAGCGCACTGGAAGAGGAGAAATGGTAGATAGGCATTTTGTTTGACATTTGGTGCTCCACTTTAATATCTGACCTTCCCTCCATGATACTAGCGGATCGTGCAGTCTCAGCCATGGTAGTCCCAGAATTATGGGTGTATTGGACGTGGGCAGAACGTAGAACTGAATAACCTCCTGGTGCAGTAAACCGGCTGTGACGGATAGACTTTGTGTAAGGTGAGTGATGATGCCAGTTCCCAGGGGACGACCATCTATGGTAGCTACAGACAGAGAGTTAGCACAGGGTATTAATGATACGTTGTTTGTTCTTGCAAACTCAGCTGACATGAAATTCCCAGCCGCTCCAGAGTCCAGTAAAGCAAATGTGGTCACTTGAGCGTTGTTAATGGTTAGCTTCAGGGGTACAAACACACAGTTTACTGGATGGAGAGAGTGTAAGGATTCACTCACCAATTTGGATGAGACAGATGAGGGACGTGAAGGACAGTTGGCTCGTTGATGACCAGGGGATCCGCAATACAGACATAGACGATTTGCCAAGCGGCGATTCTTCTCCTCAGATGAGAGATGATAGGTATTTACTTGCATGGGTTCAGAGTCCTCGACAGACTGAGCTGCTTTAATGACAGTACTGACATGAGAGCGAGGTTTACGTGAACGCTGCAGATTGTCAATTGCTATCGTCAACTCGATGAAATCGTTCAAACTTCTCCCCTCATCTCGACATGCAAGTTCAGCTTGTAATTCATGACTTAAACCCTTTCGAAACAGAACTTTTAAGGTGTCACTCACCCAGGTCGTTTGTGCTGCCAATGTGCGGAAGTTCATAGCATACTCAGCAGCTGAAGATCTCCCCTGAGAGAGCTCTAGCAAGCGTTCGCCAGCACTCTTTCCCTCCTTGGGATGATCGAAAACCTCACGGAAGCGTGTGAGGAAATCATTGAAGGAGGAGAAGGATGATCCATCCGTGCGCCATACAGCGGTAATCCAGTCAAGAGCCCTTCCGGTTAATAACGAGCAAACAAAGGCAACCTTACTGTTGTCAGTGGAATAGAGCATGGGTTGTTGTTCCACAAACAGCGAACATTGTAGTAAGAAGCCTTTACATTTGTTAGGGTCACCGTCGAATTTCTCAGGAAAAGCCAGTCGTGGGTTAATCTGAGAGGGCGTGGGAACCGCATGTGCAATGGCGGCCGCTTGTGGCGCGGGTGTCGTGACAACAGGACTATGGAGATTCTGAATAGCCTTCACCAATTCCTCCGTGACGGCGGTAAGATGATTTAACTGTTGCTGATTTGCAGCGATCTGACTTGCCTGAGCTGCCAGGTTGGTGCAGAGATGTTCATAGGCTGCTGGATCTTGTCCTGGCGAAGTCTTCTGTAACGATGACTGACTCGACATGGGATCCATTTGCAAGCTTTTATTAGAACACTCGTAGTCGTACAGGCGAAGGGTCAGGATCAGCAAACACAGTATAATAGAGATATCAGAATCGTAGTCAATACCAAGCAGTGGGTCGGGGTAACCAGCAAGTATCACAGTCCGTATAACAATCTGGGTTCAAAGGCAGGCAGCAAAGGTTCTAGGATCGATAAACAACAAGGGTTGGCAACAGGATAGCAAGACAGGGTAGAACGCTCAGAAATGTTAGCCGTGGCAGAAACAAGACTTCGCAATGAGGTGACGCAAAGGTCTGGCTTAAATGGCAGTCTCTGATATGGAACACCTGGCCGGTGATCAGTCCAAGGTGCGGGGCTGTTGGGTAATGTAGTGAGTATCAGTGTAAGTGAGTGTTTGGATGCCTGTGGGTGTCAGTATTCGGGCGATGGTGCCCTCTGCTGGCCTCTGGAGGGACTCACGGGGTTCGTATTCGTGACAGAATGAGCTTAAACAAAACAACAATTCTTCCGTCTAATAATTTACAGTAACAAACTGAATAAAGTCACCAAACCTGATGCACAGCATTTCCAAAACTTTCCCAGCTCAGACATTAAGAAACACACAACCTTTGAAAGTTATCAGAAGTGACAATAGTAACAATAGTCCATTGAGCACACACAATAATGCTCTTCTTCACTGTGGTCAGGTTTGGGAAGTAAGCTCAGATCGGTGTTCTCCATGAAACCAAGATAAAAACTCAAACATTTTTATTGTTCATCCAGCTAGACTGCAAAAACACACATTAAAAAAAAGTGCACATGGTCTCCATCCACCAATCCATTAAAACAAATACACACATGCAGAAAGAGACACTCTTATGTGAATGTTGGAGGAATAAAGGTGTATTTAATAGCATATATTGGTGAAATAAATATCTGGTCAAATAAATAAGTGGTCCAATAAGTATCTGATAGCCTACATAAATCTAAACTATACTTAACTATTTAACAGCTAGTGACTAAAGCACGCGCGCACACACGGCTATCCTTTTTCAAAACAATAGGCTGAACATCTTATTGAAAATACAAGTGTTAAGTTGTATATTCATCCTCTTAACCATAAAGACTGTTAGTGCCATCGGTAAAAATTTTACTTCAGTTTAGAATGTTATAACGCGAGAAAAGAAGATCATGAAGTTACCTGTGTGCAGCCAAATTCTGTGCTAACCAAGCCCTGCTGCATTACAAGGCATTTATTAAAAAAACACACGCACGCGCACGCACGTACAAACAAGCACACACACACACACACACACAGAGAGAGAGAGAGAGAGAGATAGAGAGAGAGAGAGAGATCTATTTTGAAAACGAGGAAGGTTGCATTCCTGCATTTTTTTTTTTATTAATTTTTTTTTTTGGAAACTGGAAGATTATGAATTTAAGTCCACACAAACATAAGGGCACAAAGTCTGAAGATAGATCAATTCGTTTCTGACGCTGCTGGTTGCAACTACGAACAAACTGTTTACGTTAATGCGCACGTATGCATTAGAAGACCCCGTCGTTCACGCTGATGCTTTAATAGTTTCATATGGCGTTATGAACATATTCTAAATTTTCCACCGTTCTAGTACTTAAACATTTACGGTGACAGACAGAGATAGCCTATGTTTTTGGAAGTACCGAGGCTTGTATCTAGAAACTCAGATAGCTATATATATATAATTTTATAATTGCAGAAAAAAATGGTATTATGGTATTATACACAAAGAAAAAAGAAAAGCACAAAAATAAAATTACAGGAGGTCTGTATCGAAATTTGTATCGTTCATAGACTGTGGTATCGTTTCAGTGAAATGACTTCACTAGTGACGTTCGAAGGCTCGTTTGATTGCAGTGCTTCGGCAAAGGTTTCATTTTTGGCCAAGTGGAGGAAATATTGTTTTTAAACTTCCACTCCACCGCCTTCTGTCCAGTCCACACAGTAATCACTTAAATCCTCTTTTATCCAGTCTAAATAACTTCATAATTTCCAATAAGTTACACAATTATGAAACATTATAAAATAATTATTTTACAAATGTATCAAGCCTTTTTAACCATGTAGCGCACATCTTGGAGCTGTCACTCTTGACAATTTTTTCCTGCACCTTTTTGGATTGATCAGCAGGTGTCCCTAGCGTGCATTCAAAGCCTCATGAAATTAAACCAGTTTTCAACACCTTCAAAGCTGGTTGGAAAGCTTTAAAGCTTTCCTTTTAAGACTGGTAAAAAAAAAAAGTGCCTTTTTTTCTTTCCTTACAACCCCCTGAAATGTTTAAAGAATGCTTGTTTTGTTTGTTTTTAATCTATCTATCTATCTATCTATCTATCTATCTAAACACATACATTTATGATGGAGATGTGATTGGAAAAGTGTATATTTCATAAGTCATATGCAAGTTATTTTTCCCCATTTGAGTTTGTAAATTGATATTGTTCTAATCAAAAAATATGAAATAATTTTTTTTAAAAAAGCTTTGAAGCTTCGTCAAGTTTCATTTCGTCACCACTGGTCAAAGGAGGCAGCTCCAAGTCGACGGTTTCAAACGCGGCAACACGACGCGCACGCGCGGTAGCACAGCAAGCGATTGGCTGAGAGCTGGGCGCCAACAAAACCTTTGTTCAAAGCCGCTTCCGCATTCGAAGTGATGAGATACATGCTGTGTTGTTCAAGGAACATACTTGAAAAATAAAGGGAAATATGCAGGGCAATAATGTTGAAGAAATCACGGACAAGTTAGAGGAGTAAGTAATCAAATAACCGCATCAGTGCCGCTCACGGTTTTTCATTAATAAGACTTTTATTCCGACGTAAAACTATTATAGCGTGCTTTAACAGTATTTTTTCTCTTGCAGCTATCTGTCAATAGACACAGAGAAGATGGACAAATACGACAGGTAAACACAATATACAGATCTAATCTCGGGTGACAGTGTCACCCGTCAGAATATGTGTTTTACTGTCCAGATTGACGTAAAACGATACTTTGAAATAAGTTACGTTAACGTTACTTGCACACAATATCAGCATTTGTTTCATTGTAACGTTAGCTGTTAATGTTTGATATCTTCTGTTCTGTATAGTTATACAGTATGTCGAATCAGAATATGCTTCTGTACTTTTACATCTTTTCACTGGAAAGGTATTATGTCAGATGTTGACGTCACGTCAAGCATTTGACGGTTGTGCTTAGTCTGAATCAACGTATTTCTCATTCTTGTATCATATTTTTATATGTTTTTATACATTTTGTTGTGTGGCGTTTTCAAAATATCTCAGCTTTAAGTTGTGGCTACAGAAAATTAATTATACATTTCATCTTTAAATAATAGGACAGTTCATAGACAATAGCATGACATATTGTTGCATTATTTGGGGTAGGTTATCACATCAGAATTAATGATAAACTTTTCAGGGAAGTGGTTATGAAACAGCTAAAATGTGTCAGTTTAAATTAAAACACATCTGACTTCTTGACCTGTCTTTGTAATGTAAATACACACACACACACACACAATTTTACTACAACTTAACATCTTGATGTTGGGAAAAAAGTTCATTTTGTCCATAAATATCCATTTAATTTGTCAACTACACATGTACAGTCATCTGTTTCAGTCTAATGTAAATTAATAAAATGTTAAAAAAAAACTGCGATTTGATAGAAATATCTATCCCTGTCTCACTTTATCCACATAAAGAATAAAAACTATTGAAATTGATAATCTTCTTTGAGTTTAATTCGTAACAAAAAAAACAAAACAAAAAAAAGGTGTTTTAATGTTTTTGATATAAATATTTGAGTGTATTTTGATCAGGTTTTATTATTTTTGCAGGTACCGGCAGGAGGGGAAAGAGGCTGCCATGCGTGGTGATCTGCCTCGTGCCCTTGATCTGTTTCAGCTGGCTTACCAGCTACAGCCAAGTGACAAGCTGAAGAAACGGATCCAGGCCATACAGGATCTCATTCAAAGAGATGAGGAGGAGGAAGATGAGGAGGAAGAGGAGTTTGTGAATGTGAATAATAGTGGATTGATGCTTTATAAAGGACTCTACAACAAGCTGTACGACCATCAGAAAGATGGTGTGGCATTTCTGTACAGTCTCTACCGTGACGGAAGGAAAGGAGGAATCCTGGCTGATGACATGGGCCTCGGCAAGACCATTCAGGTCATTTCATTTTTGTCAGGGATGTATGATGCAGAGCTGGCCAATCATACCCTGTTAGTCATGCCTACCTCGCTCATTAAGAACTGGGTACGTGAGTTCGCCAAGTGGACCCCTGGCATGAGGGTGAAAGAGTTTCATGGGGCCAGCAAAGCTGAGCGAAACAGGAATCTGGAGCGAATCCAGCGCAGGGGAGGAGTTATCATTACCACCTACCAGATGCTCATCAACAACTACGAGCAACTTGGATCATATGACCAACGTGAGTTCAAATGGGATTACGTAATCCTGGACGAGGCCCACAAAATCAAAACCTCATCCACTAAAACTGCTAAAAGTGCACACACCATCCCCGCAAAACACCGTTTGCTACTGACAGGCACTCCAGTTCAGAATAACCTTAGAGAGATGTGGGCTCTGTTTGACTTCGCTTGCCACGGGTCGCTTCTGGGAACCTCCAAAACATTCAAAACCGAGTATGAGAATCCAATCACTCGTGCAAGGGAGAAAGACGCCACCCCTGGAGAGAAAGCACTTGGATTGAGGATTTCTCAGAACTTGACGGACATCATCAAACCTTATTTTCTCAGGCGGACCAAAGCAGATGTTCAGGAAAAAAAGCAAAAACGTGAAGAAGGCTTTGAAGATGAGGAAGATCAAGAGAACAAATGTCCAAATGCTGGCGAAGGCGTAGAGATGCCGTCGCTGACTCGAAAGAATGATCTCATCGTGTGGACGTACCTCAGCTCAGTGCAGGAGGACATTTATAACCAGTTCATCTCATTGGACCATATTAAGGAGTTGCTGATGACTACCAGGTCTCCGCTGGCAGAGCTTACGGTGTTGAAGAAGCTCTGTGACCATCCCAGACTCCTGTCTAATCGAGCTGTGACTCAGCTAGGCCTGGAGCAAGGTTCTGTCTCTGACGCCTTCAATCCAGGCGATGAGACTGAGTCAGCTGTGAGTCAGATCGATAAAATTTCAGATGAAACTTTGGTTGCGGAGTCGGGGAAGCTGCAGTTTCTCGTGTCTCTACTGGAATGTCTCCGTGAAGAGGGCCATCGCACCCTGATCTTCTCTCAGTCGAGGAAGATGCTAGACATCATGGAGCGCGTCCTGCGTAACAAAAACTTCCGCCTGCTGCGTTTGGATGGCACAGTGACTCAACTGGCAGAAAGGGAGAAGCGTATCATGTTGTTCCAGACAGACAAACGTTACACAGTATTCCTGCTCACCACTCAGGTGGGTGGAGTCGGCATCACGCTGACTGCTGCAAACCGTGTCGTGATCTTTGACCCCAGCTGGAATCCCGCGACAGATGCTCAGGCTGTGGACCGCGCCTACCGAATTGGCCAAACTGAAAATGTCATCATCTATCGACTCATCACCTGTGGCACTGTGGAGGAGAGGATCTACCGCAGACAGGTACATTAAATCTGAACTTTACATTTGCTTCATCATGCAGTTTTACTCTTAAAAAAAAATAATAATAAATAGAGTAGGAGCTGTTTTATTTTGTCACAAATTGTTTTTTTTATTGCAGTTATATTACTTGTATTACTACATTTTGAATCACATTGAAAGCGTGTACATAAACTATAAACTAATAACAAGCCGTGCTTATGTTTCCAAATGAATAGTTTTATTCTTTGAAGTTGTTTTTTTTTTCTATAAAAAAATTAAGAAATTATGAATTAAAAACTGTACTCTCCAATTGTGTATTTCAATTGTGGGGTTTTTGTAATATTATAATACTAATACTAATAATAAATTGTATAATTTCTTAATTATATTAAAGGGATAGTTCACAAAAATTCTGCCATACTTAATCTCATGTCGTCCAAACCTAAAAGACCTCCGTTCATCTTCGGAACACAAATTAGGATTATTTTTTGTTGAAATCTGAAAGCTCTCTGACCCTCTACAGATAGCAAGGAGTTAAAATGGTCCAAAACAAAATTCAACAATTCATGTTCTTCGTGTCATCCTTGCACCATTTTGGACAGTATTAAGATGCAATGCGAGTGCTTTGATCTGAACATAAACAACATTGTTTACATTCAGATCAAAGCACGCATATACATCATGATACTCTCTAAAAAAAAGTATTCTCATAGCTCTTTGAAATTACAGTTGAACCACTGTTGTCACATGGACTATTTTAACCCCTTGCTATCTGTGCATGGTCAAAGAGCTCTCGGATAAAAAAAAAAAAAAAAAAAAAAAAAAAATCTTATTTTGTTTTTCCTAAGATTAACAAAGGTCTTACAGGTTTGACACTTAATGATAATTAATTTTCATTTTTGGGTGAACTATTCCTTTAAGCATTATTTCTGTGTAAATTATAAAAAAGCAAGACAAATAATAATAACAAATGTTGTAATATTACTGTCGAGCTTTAAATAAGTAATATTAATTATTGAGTTGATGTTGATTTTGTTGTTTCTTTCCAATATCTGCAGGTGTTTAAGGACTCTCTTATCCGGCAGACAACCGGCGATAAGAAGAACCCGTTCCGTTACTTCAGTAAGCAGGAGCTGCGGGAACTGTTTAAACTCGAAGACACACGTTCATCTAGCACTCAGCAGCAGCTTCAGGCAATGCATGCACAAAACCGCCGCTCTGATACCAGCCTGGACCACCACATCGCTCGCCTTCACACCATGGAGATGTTTGGCATCTCTGATCATGATCTCATGTTCACTAAAGAGGTGGCAGCCAATGAAGATGACCCTGAGGATGCAGAGTCACATCAGTACATACAAACACGTGTCCAGAAAGCACAAGAGCTCATGCAGGCAGAATCAGAGCTGCACGGCCAGCTCTTGGACAGCATGGCCCAGAACACCGAACCTGCTTGGCTCAGGCAAATGAACCAGCCGAAATCTGCTGGTAAAGACCGCCCGGCCCCACCTCGTGTCAAAAAAGACCCTGTGACAGTGGATCTGACCCATAACAGTTACGATGAGTCATCACTAGAGGAAGATGAGCAGAACTTTCCACCAGTTATGGATGCAGAAGTGGAAGTTGTAAGTGAAGAAGTGCAAATTGTAGATGAAGAAGACCAAGAGGAAAACGAGTATCCTGGGTCTGCTGGAGAAAGTAACGTGAATGTTAGCCCTGCTGCTGAGAAGCTAGCTTCCGCTGTGATCACGCTGGATGACAGTTTAGATGAGGAGGATAACTTTTACGGTAACGGAGCATCAGAGGAACAAAACTTGCCAAGTCCTTCTCCCCAGTTTCCAAAGTTGGAAGATCTTTCTATAGCATCGGATGCGCTTGGTACTGAAGAGGTTCAGGTGGACAAGCCTAATTTAAAGATGTTTTCATCACCCCAATCTCCAAATGAGGCCACAGCAGGAGAGTCTTTCAAGGCAGAGGTGGAAGTGCTTAAAGGAAACTTCAACTTGCAGCTGGAGGACAGTGCAGATATGTTCTCCGTCGAAGAAGAGGAAGTTTGTGATGTTGAGGAGTCGCAAGCCGAGGAAAGTCATGGATTTCAACTTCAGATGGACATCAGTGGAGAAAGGCTAGAAGAAGCGAGTATCCACAAAAGCAGACAAGATGGTAACCAAAACAATGTTGAAGTCAGCAAACACGAATCTCCTCTGAGGATCTGTTCGGCTCCGGGCACACCTGCGGATGACTCCTTTGTGCATTCAGTTCGGAGAAAGAACAGGCAGGTCATCTCTGACACTGATGAAGAGGACGAAGAAGAAGAGGAGGAGGAGTCGGAGAAGCCATGTTTAACGAGCAGTCCATTGACTGGTGGCCTCAGCAGGCTGGGCTCTTCAACACCAAAATCCACTTTGATTGACGGCAGGCAACTCCAGCGCAGCTTGAACGCTTCTGTGGCATCAAGAAGGTCCTTCGTTGTGTCGATGCTGGAGAACGAGTCCGACGAGGAGTCAGCAGAGCCCAGTGAAGAGAAAACCAAATCCTATGAGATTTCGGAAGCTAGTGAAAGTTATGCAGATGAATCAGTGGTGGAAGAGGAGGAGCACAGTGGAGACCAAACCAAATCCTATGAGATATCAGAAGCCAGAGAAAGTCATGCAGATGAGTCAGGAGTAGAAGATGAGAAGCCCAGTGAAGAAAAAAACAAATCCTCTCAAATATCTGAAGTCAGTGAAGCACATGAAAATGAGTCTGTGTTGGAAGAAGAAGAGCCCAGTGGAGAGACTTTGAACTCCGAAGAGTCCGAAAGTCACGAAGAGCTTGAAGAGGTGGAAGAAAGCATAGATTCAAGAGGAGACCGGGAGCATGAAGAATGGCACAGCGCCCTGCTTGAATCCACTGCTGATGTTGAACTAGACTCTAATGAAATGATGGAGCAGTGTGCCCCTAAAACATTCCCTCCGGAACCACAAGTGCTTCCTACTAGCTCCACAAGCAGTGATGGGACTGCTGCTAAACCCTTGGAGAACACGTATGAGATGCTGGTCCTGTCTGGGAAACAGTGTTTGGCAGAAGGGAGAAAGCAGGCGGCTCTGGATTTCTTTCTAAAAGCCATAGACATTAATACTGGTGATGCTGAGATCCAGCTCTTGATCATTCAGCTGTACAGACAACTTAGCCAATAGAAAAATTTAAATGTGCGTTATTCTTTATGTACCATGTTTGACATAACTTTTTTTTTTGTATTTTTCTGTCTGTTGGTAAAAAGAAATTGCAGACGACATGTGACTTAAACATCCTGAACTGATCAGAGGAACTACTTAAGAAAAATTTGTTGTGTATCTTAATACTGTTTATGGATTCTCCCAGTAATTCCTCTTCATGTTTATTTCTTTACTTAAATTTCCTTGTTTCAGTTGTTTCAAACTGTTCAATTGATCGTATTCTGATATGTACAATTGTGGAGAAAAAAAATAAATTCTCAGCTTTCGTAGCCTGTATGAATTTTCTGCATTCAAGTGTGAATCTGCATTTTAGAGTTGTATTTTCCTAATATCAACCTTATCCAGTTCTTTTTTGCATGTACTTAATTTTCTGTGTTAATTAGTCATTTGTTAACAGATCTAGCATATACAATTTCTAATTACTTTACATTTTCTGCCCAAGTCTTTTTCTACCAAAGTAGTTTAAGTACATTAAAATCAATAAAGTAATATATATTACTAGAAAGGCTTTACCCTTTAAAAGAAAATAATCTTATCATTGCATTTATTGTTTAACAGCTTATGCATTTCAGTGGCCATTAGATTTATATATATATAAAAAACTCCTTAGACTAAATTTTATGAATCATGCGGTGTTCTAGCCAGAGTGGTCATTTATATTCTGATAATATATTGTCTTTTTCAAAGTGTGCCTATAAACAAGGTCTTATGTACATTACATGTAATGGGGGGGGGGATTAAAAGACCATTCCATCAAGTACTGGAGACACATAAACTGGTAAAGACAGTTTATTGGTTTATTTCTAGGCATATAATTATGGCTTGATGCTCATGCCACCATGCACATCATCTACAGTAATCACAACTTGAAGTCACTGTTGTACTGTATTTAGAGATTGAAGCTGAGACACTTGGAGAAGTTTAGAAGTTCCCTGCAGGCTAATTAAACAGTTTTTCAAGTAAGCTTTTTTTTGTGCATCCACACTATATATAACAAACAGCAAAGCTGTCAACTCTCATACCCACCCACTCCAAACATATGTATACCTGCTTCACCCATAGACTAATGAAGTGTTCAGGTAAGTTAAAGAATATCAATGGGTTTTTGGTTTGGACCACAACACTTCTTCAGTGTTAAGGAATAAAGTCAGGACTCCAATATAACTGGTTAACATTTGTCAAAAGAACTTCTGAGACTGAAACTACATTGTTAAGCACAATGATGACACCAGAGGAAGAATATGAGACTAATTACTGGTAAACTAGGGCTTTAAAATGGGCTTACTGCCATTAATTATTTTTATAATAACATGCTGTATTCACTGATGTTCATATTTCTCTAATGTGCTAATGTCCTGCGGTACAAGCATTTCATAGCAAACTGGGGGTTTAATACAGTGTGATGCAATGCAGATGTTAGTTGAGATTAAAATACACAGCAATTCCTCAACAAAACAGTTCATAATAATACTGAGAGAGCAGGTCAACTGGCAAAGAAATCTTTTATCATGTATTCTAACTATAAAGAGTTAATATTTCACACTAAGTATTACTTCATACAGTTATGCTTCCTAAAATATGAGTGTAACCAATCAGTGTTCTGTCTCTATCCAATAATGACAATGTCATTGGAAAATGTTGAACTCTGGCATAAGATACCTTCAAAGTATTATGTCCAAACCCTCTTCCCAGCAATTTTAGCCATCCACATCTGTACGTATATAAACATACACACAACACACACGTTTGGTGAACACTATACACTTGAGTTATAGTCTGTCCATAACACTGAACCACAGCTTCAATACACTAGGTTTTTGTGCTGTAAAGATTAAAGGCAGAAGGACATCCTTTTTAATTAGGGCAACACTGAAACCAGACAGACAAATTTTGCGCTTATGCCCAGGAGTATTTTCTTCCTTTATTTCCACTTTCTTTTCTTTTCTGTTAAAAGAGATGAGCAGTTATCCCACTGCATACAGCTTCACAAATGTGGTCTGTCACATTACCTGGTAAATAGAGGAAAATATGTGTTTATGATGACAAAACAGATATGAACAAAATATGAACAAAAATTTACTTGGACATAAATCTATTTGGAACTTACTAGACTTGTGAGGAATTAATAGTTCAAAACTCCAGTGTCAGTAACTTTTTTTTTTTTTTTTATCAATTAAATTCATATTTTTATTTAGAACTTGTACCATTATTGTACGTGGTGTTTGTCGGAGGCTGGAGGGTTGGTGGGAATGAGTTTCGAGTCGGCTCCAGGGCTACAGATCCCTTCTATTAGATTCTTGTTGCAGTCGCCCAGGCTGGCAGCAGGAGAGAGTCTGGGATAAGCCACTTGTCCGGTCAGATCCAACAGGTCCTCAAGAGCACGCATGTTACTCATTCCATTCTGCTGGGGAGAGTTCACTGGCGTGAATTCTGGGATGGAAATGAGTTCCTCCTTTGAAACGGGGCTGAGAATACAAAGAAGACCACAAAATACCCAGTAAATTTAAGGTACTTCGAGATAGTAAGGCCTTATCCAAATACTGATAATGGGTCAATCTCCAATCAGAATAATGAATTGCATACCAAAGATACAAAATACAGAATTTAATTGTAATTTACATTATGAAATGTATTTTTACTGCTAAATAAATATGCTAGACTGGATTTTCGACTGGATATGGGATTTATACATTTAAGTATATGAATGTATTTTGTAATATATATATATATATATATATATATATATATATATATATATATATATATATATATATATATACATATACATATACATATACATATACATATATATATATATATATATATATATATATATATATATATATATATATATACACACACATATATATATATATATATATATATATATATATATATATATATATATACTTTCTTACATAACTATGTTACAGTACTTTTTTCTGTACAGTATATATACTGTCTTGTATAAACCAGGTCTCAATAATGATTACATTGCATATAGCAATATAGGATATGTCAGGTTGCTGTGGATAAATGTGTGAAAAAACATTTTATTCTCTCTTTAACCTTTTGTCTTACTGTGATGTAGTTCCTACCTGGTCGGTGTAGGGCAGTCCAGTGTACAGGATATGTACTCACCTAACTTCCATGTACTGCACTTCATCTGCCGCTCCGCTCTTCCCCTCCAGACGAATAAGAGGCAGAGGGGGTTTGGACTCTGACAATGGGGTCAATGAAGAGGGCGGCTCGTCGTTCCCACTCTCCTTTGGTTTCTGTGTTATCATATGTCCACCAGCCTGAGGGACAGTCTTTGCTTGCGGGACAGTTACCGTTGAGCTCCCCTGTCCATTAGCATGAGGGATGTCAGACTTCTTCACAGTGATTTCCTTTTTGGGTCCCTGAACTGTGGCCTGTCCATTCATTTGTACAGAATCAGGTGTTTTCACTTGGATATTGGCCTCCTGTTTGACCACCTGAGTGATAGTTTGGCTTTTTCCATTGGTCAGGTTGTTGTGAGTGGGAGTATTTGCAGGCGCTTTCACTTGGGATTTATTGTCTGTCATCACAATACTCTTAATATTTGCTACTGTGTTTTCAGGCGAGCTCTTCAGCGGGGTTACATGCACCTTTGCTGCTGATGCGTCTTCTCGCTTTATCTCCTCCTTCATTTGTAAACTTTGGGTCTTTACCTCTTTGCTCTCTTGTCTAATAGTCTTGGCATTCTCTTCACTTACCCTTTCTTTCTCTTGTGTTTTACCCGCAGCAGAGTTCATGTTCACATGGGCGTTCAAGGAGGGATTTTTTGATGGCATGTGAGCAGGTGAGTTCATCTGTTCATTCGCATGTCCATTCTCTGGTCGTTTCCCTGGACTCTCCTGTTTGTCGGTCTGGCCGTGCACAGATGTTGTCTGAATGGAGCTGGCCTGAGATTTGACTTGAGAATTTGAGATCAAATGGTTACGACCTGAGAAGAAAGGTGCGTTGGACAGTTATGATAGTGAATAATATTTTAAGATTGATATTAGTCTGCAAATGTTTTAACAGATGTCAAAGGCACACATTTTTTTAAAAGAACTTAAGACAAAAACACATACTGTATATATTACATATATTTTGTTAAGTTGTTTATTGTTTTTTTTAATGTTTTTTATTAAATATCATTACAATTTAAAACCTTTTTTCTTTAATATATTTTAAAATGTAATTTATTCCTGTAATAGCAAAACTTAGTGTTCAGAAATCTTACTAATTGGCTGATTTGGTCCCATGTGTTGGAAACACATCTTCTTATCATCAAGGTTAAAAACAGTTGTGCTGCTTAATATTTTTTGTGGAATCCATGATACACTGTTTTCATGGTTCCTTGATGAATGAATAGTTCAGGGAATCATTTTTATTTTGAAATACATATTACTGTAACACATATTTACTTTACTTTAATGCATCCTTTCTAAGTATTATAGTGTAAATAAAATTTCACTAGTAGTAGATATTCTTCTAGCCCAAGACTGCAAAACATTTCTTAACATATTATAAATATATAAGTCACATTCGAGACATCTAGTGATGGCAAGACAACTGAACTGAACATTTTGTACACTGGTTGTTTTTGTATTTTGTGATTCATTATGTGCATTGTGTCACAAACACATCTTTCTAAAACACCCAATATATTCAAAAACCACACAAATGATTGCACCTTAATGGGGAGCAGACTAAATATAGTCAGTGCAGACTTTGAATAGATCACCTTGAACACAACCTTTGACAGAATCCGATCTCCTGCTGCCCTCTCCTGCAGCTGCTGCAGATACTGCAGCGATGGAAAAACACCAGCAGGGCTGGCCTGATGCATTAGCAGTATATACACATTTGCCTCTAGGGTGAGAACAGTCTCAAACGGACGATGACTGGCAGTAGTGAACACTTTTAGATGCATTCACAAAACAGGCAACCCTCAATGCACGGGTATCATTTCTAAGGATAGCCACATAGAAAAAACACCCAATAATACTTCAAGATGTTGCTTCTGACATAGTGAGTCGTACCTGGAGGAGAGATGGGGTGGGAGACAGGAGACAAGGGCTCTGGGCTGTCCTCTCTCTGTGTGAATATCAGGTCATTCTGTTACTTTACCTTTCAGAGCAATCATTTACGCTCTACTTTTTTTACTTAACACAAAAAGGGGTATTTACGCCCCGTTCACGTGGATGGTAATCCATGCAGGTATTTGTCTCAGCTCTACAAGTCTAACTTAACTGCTTTTTTGTATGATGAGTAACACTTTACCAATGTACAGTGTAGTACACATACTTTATTCAGCTCACTGAAGATACTGAACAGTTTGTTTCCTTCAGTTTTAATACCTTCATCTCACCATCACTCTTCCTGGTTCTCTTCATTATTTCGTCAATTCTCTGCAGAACACAATTTAAGCACATTTTAGTATTTTCTATGGATATTTTTTATATTATATTATATTATACATATTTATTGACTTCACTTATGACTTACTGATATATTATAGTTAATTATAATTATTATTTCTTAATATATATAGTATTTTAATATCAGTATTATTAAGGATTGTATGATCCCTGTATAATATCAATATGCAAGACATTTAAAGTGTAACTAAAGTATATTGCAATAGTTCCACTTCAGCACACTCAAATATACATCAGTATATCTATCTTTTAGACCCCGGCACAATTGAAGTGCATTAAGCACAAAATTTGCAGATTTGAATTATACCAGCTTAGTATTCAGAAAGTACAATTACAGGCAGGGTGCAATTTCTTATTGAGCACATAAATACGTAGCATGAAATAAATGTATTTCAAATACATTTTAGGATGTTTATGTTTCACTAGGGGTGGCTTGCTGCTGGTCGTTACCTTTTTTCGTTGTTGTCTTTCCTGCTCCTCCTGCTGTTTGAAAAGCTCTCTCTCCTGCCGCTGACGCTCAGCATCCTTTTGAGCACGAATCTCTGCCTCCACTTTCTAATAAACACATAGACACAACTGAAGGATAGGGATCTACAGACAGATCAACTGATAAAAAGACTGATATAGATATGAGCAGTTCAGATTTAGAACCATATTTAACTGCAGTATGTACTTGACCTTATTACTTTATTCCTTCACACTTCTTGCGGAGAAATTGAAGATTTAGAAGAGTGGAGTAAAGAAAAGGATACTGAGTGAAAATAAACTTGGGACCCATGTAAAATGATTTATTGTCATTGTTTGTTGTTGGCCTTGAAACAGGATTCTACATGCTTCAGAAGTTTAGAGCAAGCTAATGCATTTTGGTCCAGTGACTTAAAAGGCTAATTTCACTTTAAATCTTCTGACCTCTTTCTCCATCTGAGCCTGAAGCTCCTTCTCCTTCTGTTTTTTCTCCTCTTGCTCTCTCTTCTTCCGTTCTTGCTCTTGTCTACATTTCTCCTCATTAGCTTGACGAGCTTTCTCTTCTTGTCGAGCTCTTTCCTCCAGCTGCCTCTTCTTAATCTGCTCACTCTTTATTCTGAAAATGACACAGACCAACACAGCCTCATCACAACACGTCACTCTGGTGTCTTTTATCACCAAAATCTCACTCTTGTATTCACGCGACATTCAAACGTCTCTCTGGCAAAGTATTCAAATCCCTTTTTCATGCATTTAAAATTTTAAATGATCTTTTATTTCTGTCTTTTCATTAGATACCTTTCAGACTCATAATTGTGCAGCATTGTGATACTTTGTGGTTTTTAAAGTTCTTTACAAATACATTTGAATTGAAAAACTGGCAGAAACCCCACAGATTACAATTTCTAGCACAAGATTCCAAAACATTTGTTAACACAGTTATGCAACGCATACTCATTAGAAATGTCTGAGTCATGTTCGACAAGCACTGAACGCTTTGTACACTAGTTCACAGAAATACAGCATCAGTCATACACACGCATACTTTTCCTGCTCCTCCAATTCCCTGCGTTGTTTCTCCTCCTGTTCCTTCAGAACTCTGGCCAGACGTCTGCGTTCTGCAAGCAGACGAGACGCCTCCTCAGCGTCTGTCGTTCCAGTAACCACCTTGCCAGGAGAGTTCAGAGGTGAAGGCTCTGTGAGAGAGTAAAACAAGATAAGCGAATGTAAACCATCTTCACAATTTAAAGCTGCCGTGAATGAGAAAAGCATAAATACAAATGATGAATATCATTGCAGTTAAAATTAGTTTTAATAAGTTCAAAAAATAAGGAAGGGATCCCTTTAGTCTCAAGGGCCTAATTTATACAGTAACTCATTTATACTAATGAGGTTATGTATGCATGGTAAAAATTGATAGCCTGAAGGCACTGTATGTCGCTTTGGATAAAAGCATCTGCTAAATGCATGAATTTAACTTTTAATTTAATTTATACAACATGATCAAAATCTTATAGTATGTATATACACTCACTTTTTTTATTTAACATTTTATTTTAAAATCTTTTATTTCTGAATTTTTATAAGATATCTTTCAGTTTCTCATAATTATATAGTAGTTATGAACTTTGTGGTTTTGAATGCTTTACAAACACATACAGAAAGCACCTGAAATGTTGGCAGAAACACAGCAGATTAAAATGTATTTTGTGTATGTGTGTGTGTGTGTGTGTGTGTGTATTATATACTGGTCATTAATATATTATAAATGACCAGTACGATAGCGGTCTGTATGATGAAGTAAGTCTGCACTAGTGCGTTGAAGGAGGTTCACATTCACACACTTCCAGGTTTCAGACCCACCTGCAGTCACATCATTACAGTTTGATTTGGAATTTTTTTTCTCAGGGGTCTCCACCTTTTCATCCTTCTTCTGTTGGTTTTCTAAAACTGCACTTTTCTTCTCCTTTGACCCATTAATGTGATTTTCTATCTTTATTGTTCTTCTTTCTGGAGGTGGTGTGCTGGAAACACTTGTCTCCATTTTTGGTTCCTTATCCGGACTTTCACTGTTAGGGCTCCTGTTAGGATTGATCTCAGTCTTGAGAGACCTGCCCTCCTTAGGATCCTGGCTTCTGATGTCCTCAGCTTGCTTGTCTTCTGTCTTCCTGTTGCTGTCACTGACCGGTGTGGCAGGTCTGTGTTTCATAGGGGAGGGTGGATACTGCCGCACTGTACAGGGCGACTGAGTACGACTCTTAGGCAATAACCTTCAAAGCATACGAAGAGAGAGCTGATTCAGATGCTTATAGTCAGCACATTTCTGATAAAACATGTAATTAATCACAGGTCACTTTGTAAACATCTTACATACATGCTGAAAATAATATATTTAGGTATGTGTGCGTGTGTGTGTGTGTGTGTGTGTGTGTGTGTGTGTGTGTCTTACTTAGGTGTGGCAGGTGAGGCAGAGCGCCGGGTAACATCAGCAGGAGATTTAGCTCGTCTAACCGGAGAACCCGTGGCCGGAGAACCAGTCCTCCTCTCTCTACGCAATCTCTCCTTCTGCAACAAACACAAATATTTCACAGAAAAATGAAATAACATTCCACTGGGGAATTCCAATTTTTTTTGTATATTTATTTTTCACTAGGGTAATGAATAATAATTTATTTATTTAGAATAGTAGCTGATAACTAGCTGCTGTAATAGCATAGCAAAACATGCTTCAAAATTAAAAAAAATGTTAGTTATTGAAGCTATTATAAAACATTAAACATATACATACAGTACATAACGGAGTACACTCCTATTTTATTCAAAGCTGTTGTCTTGTGCCCCTATGAACAGAAGAGGTGTGTTTTTGTGTTTGTTCCAGATCTGTCCTGACCTTGGGTGTGTTGGGGGCACTGAGAGCTCTACTGGACTCTTCTGTTGGCACAGGGTTGTTTCTTCTTCGACTCGGTGAGCCTCTGTATGGTAACCTGTGAGGACTGGAGGGCACTGCGTGAGAGAGACATGGGAGCATTTCCTGGTCAGAGCAGATCTGTCAATATTACCACTTGTGGCTGCACGGTGTAAAAAACGACATTAAACATTAAGCAAGCCACATGTACACACATACACACTCCTTGGTTATCTAAAACAAAACAAGCAAAAACTTTATTCAGTGGTACAAATGAACAAAGATGTGATTCAGCTACTGTGTTAAGATTTAATAAGATAATACACTTTGTGTGTGTACTGGTGTATGTAACCCTCGACCACAAAACCAGTCTTAAGTTGCTGGGGTATATTTTTTTTAGCAATAGCCAATAAAAAATATTGTATGGGTCAATATTATACATTTTTCTTTTATGCCAAAAATCATTAGGACATTAAGTAAAGATCAAGTTCCATGAAGATATTTTGTAAATTTACTACCATAAATCAAAACTTAATTTTTGATAGTAATATGCATTGCTAAGAATTCCTTTGGACAAAATTTAAGGTGATTTCCTCAGTATTTTGATTTTTGTTTTTGTTTTTCACCCTCAGATTCCAGATTTTCAAATAGTTGTATCTTGGACAAATACTGCTTGATCCTAACAAACGATACAACAATGGAAAGCTTATTTATTCAGCTTTTAGATTATGTATGAATCTCAATTCCGAAAAATTTATACTTAAGACTCGTTTTGTGGTCCAGGGTCACATGTATGGTTTATGAGGACACAAATGTGTATAATGACATGGGTACTACAATTTAAACATGGTTTATGAGGACACTTCCTGGGCTTAAAAAACACAAAACAGTGTTTTATGATATTCAAAAATTGCCAGTAGTTTTCTGTACGGGGTATGTTTAGGTGTAGGGCGATAAAAAATACAGTTTGTACAGTATAAAAACCATTACACCTATGGAGAGTCCCCGTAAACCACAAATACAAGTATTTGTGTGTGTGTGTGTGTGTGTGTGTGTGTGGTTATGTTAATGTGCCCATGCCTCTTAAATAAATAAAACAATTAAACTGAGATCTAATTAGAAAGAAAAACCACCCAAGAACAGAGACATGCACACACACTTCAATATCAGAAGATCCACATCACTGTGATTAAAATACTAGTTCACACACATGAATTTGTAAGTATATATATATAAAAAAGTACACTCACAATCAGTACAACACACGCAAAGAGACACAGCAGCACACAGACATTCAGATTTGCTTTGGCTTTCACCAACCAAGTATTGAGCCACAGAGCAAGTGCACACTGGATATACAGTGCTGTGCGAAACAATTCATCATTTCTCTCATTCTCTGATGTTTTTATTTCCAAGCACTGATATGGCTTACCACCATAATGAAAAAGAGACAAAGATTATCAGCTGAACTGAGACCAGAAATTAGCCTGTTTTTCACCAAGGTTTTTGTTTTGTTTTTTTTCACAAGATTAATGGGTATTTTTTATACATTACCAAAAATTGGTAAAAATTTGTTCTGTCCTATCTTGATTCAGGGGTTTTCTAGATGGTTGCCAGGGTGTTGCTAGCATGTTGACATGAGTATTCTAGCGTGTTCTTGGTGGTTTCTATGTGTTTGTACTGAACTCATCCCCAGGTGTGATACCTGGTCACAAGATATGGCTCAGATTTCTCCTTTATTGTAAAATTGGTCTGTGTGACCAATTTTGAAAATCTTTCACTCTCACATGAAATTTAGCATCACATGCATTTATAATCAAAGGTCTGGAATTTGCCCATGAAAAACTCACAGAACAACAGACAATGTGATTGCACCTTAAGCCTATATGCAGTTTTTGTTGTTGTTGGCCAGTTTTATCACCCATCAAGCAAATATCCAAAGTCAGAATATTTAAAAAAGCATTAGCACTTGCCATAGCAAACACTACTAATTTTTTCAGTGCTTAGAAATAGTAGAAAAATTACATGAAACTGAATGTCGATGAAGAATTTGTAATTCAGTGATTGAGATACTTGGTCTGAATACTTCTACAAGGCACTGTACATTCAGATGAGGTATAGCAGCATGTGAATTGCTCAGCAAAACAAACACTGGACATAATTTTACTTGAAAGCAGCCTCCTCTTTTCATCCCCTTTTCTTGCATCTTGCAAATATTTTTACATAGCATTTATGAACAGGCCTAAAATATTTGAGACCTGAAATGCAGCTGGGACATATGTGGATATGCAAGCATTCACCCCACTTAGGCCCCTATGTGCTCAAGCAGGAACGGGGGAAGGAGAGCAGGCTGGTTTAGAGTTTTGGGATGGAAACCAAAAATGGTGTCAATCCGAGGGGACAGGGGTAAGAGGGGATGAGAAATGGCCAGCTAGGGTTCATACCGTTGCCTGATTCGATTGCAGCAGGAGAGGGGGCAGCGAGGTCATGGGAGAGGGCGGAGGCAGCAGAGAGAGGAGGCGGGGCATTCTCCCAGTCACCTGGGCGATAAGGTCACGGTAGAGCACAGCAGAGCGTTATGGACAGACTGGGCACCCTTAGGTGAAGTGTGTGTTTTTGGGGTGGTGTCTAAACACTTCACCACATCCTCTGGCTCTCTTTAAGCATGGCAGCCAGACACAATGAGCAGAGCTGAGCTGATTCAGACACACTCAAACTCAAAACCTGCATCCTTCACATTCACACACCACGATCATCAAAACACATCAGAACACACTTTTCATGAGTCTTATCAATAAACATTCACATTTCTGGGGGAAAAAAGGGATAGTAACTGATTACATTTGATTATTTTTCTAAATTTCTAACAAATGTTTTGAACTGTTAATCACTCTTAAACATTTAAAGCTGGCAGGGTTAACCTTCATCATTTAAATCATTTATTTTTATTTTAGACTTTAGCACCTCTTCACTTCAGATCATTCTGAGGTTGAATGAAGATTTAAAACCATAACAGGAAATAGTTAAATAACTATAAAACAATAAAACAACAAGCTTTCTTCCTTCTGAACATCCCTAGCTTCTTGAATGATTAAATCTAAGGCCCAAATCAATAACCAATTTCTTAACCAATTAATGTGCTTGTATCTAAATCAATCAAATAGGAAAAGAGGCGCAGCACACAGAAAGCGCTGACTCACTCATGCCCGCCTGTCCTTCCTCTGATGAGCTGAAGTATGAAACCTGAGTTCTAGTAACACCGTGTCCTAAAACCCAGACGAAAATCATATAAAATGTAAGGACACACTGCACTGCAGTGGCACAGCAGCTCTGTGACAGCTTCTTAACACTGTCGAAAAATAGAAAATAAATATTCTTGAAATCCTTAAAAATAAATAAACGGGGAAGAAAAAATGCTAAACAAATGAAATTGAATTTAGTTTGAACAAAAGCAACACAGAAGCATTTTCATGAGTTGAACCTGAGTTGACTGTTGAAATCCACCACATCATGAAACATTTCCTCACAGTAGTGCCTTACTTTCATTCTCACTCCATCACTGCTCACTCCCCTCCTCTCAGTCTCTGTTTTTCTTCATCCAGTGTGCTGCGAGTGCATTACACTCACCTTGAGTGGTGCCGTTGGGACCCCATGCCCAGCGTTTATTCCTGTTCTCCAGGTGCAAGCTGCGCTCCAGTGATTTCCTCATCAGAGTTTCCAGACGCTCCTGTGTGTGCCGTTCCAGCACAGGAAACACCAGACACTCATTTCACCAGTGGACATTTACACCAACAACACCAGTACAACCAAAAGGGTTGTAGATATATGCACTGACAGAAGAATGATCTTCATCTACACTACCCATAATTCCATATGATTGCCTATATATGTTCAAAAGTTTGGGGTCATTTATTTATTTTTGAAAGAAAGTAACACTTTTACTCAAGGATGCATTAAATCAATCAAAAGTCGCAGTAAAGAAATGCATAATGTTACAAAAGATTTCCATTTCAAACCAGTGTTGTTGTTTTTGCTCATAATTCTTCTAAAGTTCATAATTTATAAAAAGTTTTCAACACAAATATTAAACAGCACAACACTTCAACATAAATAACAAGAAATGTTCAAATAAGCATATTAGAATGATCAGCATATATAGAAGGATCATGTGTCACTGAAGACCGGAGTAATGATGCTGAAAACTCAGCTCAAGAATAAATTACATTTTAAAATATATTAAAATAGAAAGAAATTATTTTAAGTTGTAATTATATTTCACAATATTACAGTCTTATTACTGTATTTTTAATTGAATTAATGCAGGCTTATTGAGCATAAGATACTTTTTTCTGAAAATAAATTGTACTAACCCCAAACTTTTGGCAGTGTAGTGCCAAATCAAGTACTAAATAGCACCTTAGTTCCCTTCATTAAGTTCTAAAACATTAACTTCCTAAAACATTCGCAGTACAGAGATGGCACTAATAGGCACCACATGAATAGTTGCATCCTCCAATATAGACATGGCAATTTATGAAGCAAATTTCAGCCATCTCTTTTAAGCTTCCATTGGTATTTGCTTTGCTTTGCATCTATGAAAATGGTTCCAGCAACATTTGTTGAGTCCAGCATCACCTCCCCCGCATGCCACCTTGTTCCTCTTTCGTTCTTTCCCCACTCCTTTTCAGGACTAGCCTTTCCAAATTGAACATAGTTGTGAAAGCTTACTGTGTGGCAGATGAAGGCCGTGTTTGAGAAGAATAATGAATCCGTAGCCCAGCGAGAGACAAGGATTAAAATAAAGTCTCTGATAAATCCCTCTGATTGGAGAAGTATCACAAGCCATGGAACCCAGTAAACACTCACAGGCTCATAACAGATAAATGAGTGTGTAAGAATAGTGTCTGCCCTGTGGGCGGGTGATATTACATGGCAAGGCAGGAATTCATTGCCATAGATACAGTGCAATTGCTAAACATGTCATTTTGCACAACACAAAATATTGTGTGTTTTTTTTTTCTCTTAAACTCGTTGGATGGTTTTACATTGCACCGTATGAATTTATTCACAATTCAGGCCTAAATATATTCACAATACATGCATTCCTAATTGGCCTAAAATTATTTACAAAAGAGGGTTGCAGTTGACTGGCTGGACTGAATGATTATCTAATTGTGTCCTGACATCTGGCATATCAGTACCATATGCAAAAATCTTTTGAAAGGTCAAGGGAAGGATAGCATCTCGTGTCCATCTTAAATGAACAAAAACAGTGTCTGCCCTTTCATGACTTCTTGCTTGGACATCGAGTCCTAGGAAAGATGCATTTGATTAGATCTCTGACCTTCTCCTCCTCCAGCTGCTGTCTTCTCTTCTCCTCCACAGCTGCTCTGCGAAGCTCCTCCTTCTGTCTCTGCTCCTCCAGCCGCTTCCAGCGCTCTTCCACCGTCTTCTCATACTGCAGCTGAGCCCGCCTTTCCTTCTCCTTTATAGCTTGCTCCCGTGCAGCTGAGAGAGAGAAACTATTTACTTCATTTTGGCTTGTTATTAAACAACACCAGCAATCTCAAAGCTCATCATCATTGTTACCGACAGCTTCAGCAATTTTGGGGCTGTTCTCTATGTAAATATACACTAGATGGGACAAAACCTTTGGCAATTTGCATTGTGTTAATGTATGTGTGAAGTAAAGTTTTGTTATCCTAGAGTTGCACTGCATCTAACGTCCTGTGAAAATCACTAAAACCTGTATTAATTTGATTTAGAAAATGATGTTCCAGTTATTTATTACAGTGGTTCAAACAGTAAATCATAGTGCTAGTGACACTAAGATCATAGGTCCAAGAATTTATGGACTGATAAAATATAGACCTTTGATGCGGTTTAATACATTTGAGTAAAATAATCTGAATTGCATAGATTAAACCTTCATCTCATATTCCTCCGAAATCTTATAGAATCACCCCTGTGAGTCACTAATCTGTATTCAATGCACCCACACATTCAGAGACACCAACAGTTACACTTACCCAAACTCTTCTCTCTCTCTTCACGTCTCTCCTTGGCAAGTCGCATTCTATCATCTGTCTTCAAATAGCCTTCCATATCTTTGAGAGAGAGAGGGGAAAGCATAAAAACAAAGGAAAATAGACACTCTATCTCTAAGACATTTTTACACAGCTTGAGCTGCTTTCAGACACATAATCAGATAAGACAGATGACATCCACACGACAGCAACAGAAACTGTGGGACTTACACTGTTTACCTGCGAGTGCGTTGGTATTGGGTGGATGGCGTGAAGGTGAAGCGTGCCCGTTGGTTTGAGTTTTCTTTTCGGTGACAGTGGGTGGGGTCAGAGCATCAGCTTCAGGATGAACACAAAGGACGAGGATGAAGGAGAAAATGTATAAACAAACACCAACACACCACACACTCACACTGTTGTTAACCAAAATCTGTGCTTTTGCAAATTAATGTAGGCTGATCTTACTGTGTTTTGGAGAAGAGCTGCCTTGGTTGGTTTTCTGGTAAGTTGGTGATCCATGGCTATTGATTTGCGGTCTCTTTTCCGGAGTTAAAGGTGATGTCATTACTTTAGTGACAGCTGAGAGAAAAAAAAAGAACACACCAACAGGGATGAAAACTGGTTGAAATGGCAAGCTTGGGACCTTGACATACATAGCTGGTCTTATTAACAGAGATATTGTATCTGAGTTATAAAGACACACACATATAAGTATATAAAGAGAGATAAAACAGAGCATTACAGAACTACTGTTGAGCAAATGAAGGTATACAGAGTGTTAATTTCTGTTCCGAGTCGAGGACAAAGAACAGACCACTGATTCATTTTGAACTGGATTATGAATCTGAAGCCATGGCCTAGTTACTTTTGCCTCACCTATAAGCTCATTCAGTCATTTCACAGACACATACACTTAATAGAGTCAGACGTTATATCATTCATCCACAGGGATCTGCATCCACTAGAACACATAAACACTGTTCACTGACAATCAATACATTAGACAGATTAGTACAGAACAAATTTGCATTTTGTGCCTTGAAGGGTACAATGGGTTCTAAAAATAAACCAAAATTATTAAACTATTAAATACCAAAATGTTTCTTGACAGAGCAGTGAAAATGCAATGTCAGGTGTTCTTTTTAGTTCAGTTAAGTTCAGTTTTCAGCCTCCTTTCTATCCTCTGCATGATGCGTCTTTTAAATAAATTGCTCACTCATGATGGTGTCCTTTGTCTGCTCGGTCTCTCCTTTTTCCTCTCCACTTCCCTAACTCTATTCCCTTCACACACACATCCTCTGCTATAAAAAGCAGAGTGGACATAAAACTGACTGAGAATGTGTGAGCTCAATGAAATATAGTTCCATAACAATGCAACACAGTACTACAACTAAAAAATACTCATGCCATGTTCATGCAGAAAACCCCTGACAATAATAAGGTCTAACTACAGACAATAGAGATACTGTAGAACATACAATATATTTTCAATCATCTAAAGACATGATTTTAAATTCTTGTCAAAGCAGCAACTATTACAACAACTAATCAAATTTCTGAATGTGTTTGAAAATTCATTTCATATAATGATATCTTTATATATCTGCTATACATAAATGGTTTCGATATTAAGAATGGTATAAATAAAAATATTAGAAATATCTCTTGAAGGAAACCTTAAAGGAAATAATTTGAGAATCTAAGACCCTATTTTGCTTATTTAGTTATACAAACCTGATTCCAAAACTGTTGGGACACTGCACAAATTGTGAATAAAAACAGAATGCAATGATGTGGAATTTTCAATATTTAATTCAGAATACAGCATAGATGACATATCAAATGTTTAAACTGAGAAAATGTATAATTTTAAAGGGAAAAATTTCATGGCATCAACACATCTCAAAAAAGTTGTGTACCACTGTGCGGCATCCCCTCTTCTTTTAATAACAGTCTGCAAACGTCTGGGGACTGATGAGATAAGTTGCTCAAGTTTAGGAATAGAAATGTTGTCCCATTCTTGTCTAACACAGGCTTCTAGTTGCTCAACTGTCTTAGGTCTTCTTTGTCGCATCTTCCTCTTTATGATGCGCCAAATGTTTTCTATGGGTGAAAGATCTGGACTGCAGTCTGGCCATTTCAGTACCCGGATCCATCTTCTATGCAGCCATGATGTTGTAATTGATGAACAGTATGTGGTCCGGCATTGTCATGCTGGAAAATGCAAGGTCTTCCCTGAAAGAGACGACGCCTGGATGGAAGCATCTGTTGTTCTAGAACTTGGATATACCTTTCAGCACTGATGGTGCCTTTCCAGATGTGTAAGCTGCCAATGCCACATGCACTCATGTAACCCCATACCCCATACCAGATACAGGCTTCTGAACTGAGTGCTGATAACAACATGGGTTGTCCTTGTCCTCTATAGTCCGGATGACATGGCGTCCCAGTCTTCCAAAAAAAAACTTCAAATTTTGATTCGTCTGACCACACAACAGCTTTCCACTTTGCCACAGTCCATTTTAAATTAGCCTTGGTCCAGAGTAAATGCCTGCGCTTCTGTTTCATGTTTAGATATAGCTTCTTTTTTGACCTATAGAGTTTTAGGCGGCAACGGTTAATGGCACGGTGGATTGTGTTCACCGACAATGTTTTCTGGAAGTATTCCTGAGCCCATGTTGTGATTTCCATTACAGTAGCATTCCTGTATGTGATGCAGTGCCGTCTAAGGGCACGAAGATCACAGGCATCCATTATGGTTTTCCGGCCTTGACCCTTACACAAAGAGATTGTTCCAGATTCTCTGAATTTTTGGATAATATTATGCACTGTAGATGATGATAATTTCAATCTCCTTTCTGATATTGCTCCAATATTTTTCCCCGCAGCTGTTCATTATATGTACATTTAACTTTCCCAGCCTCTTATTTCTACCTGTCCCAACTTTTTTGGAATGTGTAGCTCTCATGAAATCTAAAATGAGCCAATATTTTGCATTGACATTTCAAAATATCTCACTTTGAACATTTGATATGTTGTCTATATTCTATTGTGAATAAAATATACATTTATGAGATTTGTAAATTATTCCATTCCTTTTTTACTCACAATTTGTACAACTTTTTTGGAATCTGGTTTGTATAAATATAATAATAAATATACTGATTTATTTGCACACACACACACCTACCGAATATAGAGATATGTAATATTATTATTAATGCTACTATAAATCACTTTATCCTAAACGTGTCAAAACTCAAGTGTGCTACAATGATCTGTCAATATGTGTGTCAAATGTACATGTAGGCTATGGTTTGGACACAGAAGTAATATGCATTAGGACAGCGACAGTTCTGCAGATGCTGCTTAGATCACACACACACACACACACGACTGGCCGGATCTAGCTCCCTTCATCGATTTTCCATTAAATTAATTTGGCAAATGGACGTGGTTCAGTATTAACGGCTCTAATCTCATCAGAGTTTGACTTCATAGCGTTGGGCGGTACTCGCGCCATCAACTTTCGAGAACCTCCCATCATGGGCGTCGTTGGGACATTTGGGGGGGGGGGGGGGGTATGATATGACTAGTCAGCCCCCCCTAAAATTGCGATTAGTTCCATGAACAGTAAACAATTCTTGATCGCATCAGTCCCCTTTAAGTTTCATATGAAAACGGAGGCAGACTTCGCTCGGCTCCTCCCCGTCTTTCAGCGCGTTCTTTTTCAATCTGCAGACCGCAGCAGCGCAGAGTAAGTCACAGACAAGGTGTGTGTTTCTGCAGTTCTTTGTCATAAATGCAAATGACAAAATATCATGGGGGGAGCAATCGGTACTGTAGCCTAAGTTTTCACTGTATTCACACAACAGGTTTCTTCCAGATGAAGCACAAATGAACGCATAACCTTTATAAAACAATGTTGCCATTTTCAGTTGTGTGTGTGTGTGTGTGTGTGTATGTATATATATATATATATATATATATATATATATATATATATATATATATATATATATATAATAGCCATTTTATACCCTTGGGGATGATATATACTCATTTTTAAATACCCATTTTATACCCCTGGGGGCTGAGTCCCCCTAAAATGAAAATCCTGGAATCGCCCCTGCCTCCCTTGCCATGAAAATACAACGCAGTACAGAAATAATGGACTTGCCCCATCGATAACATTAACAATCAAACAAATAATAAACCCCTGCATTGAGTCGCGCCAACAATTGTGTTCAACAGACAGGCTTAAAAAAAAAAAAGGAAACGTCATAAATGAACAACCGGTCTCGAAGTGCAGCAAGGCCTGTTACGATGTAAACGCGTCATAAATCATAGCTTCGGGGGTTTTGTCTAACAGATCAGACGGCAACTTTAAGCTTTGGAAAAGGAAATGATTCGAATGAGCACGTCATTGTTCTTCATCGCCCCACTGTAGCATCATAAGCATGGAAATCTGAGTGTGTAAGCAAGTCATTGTCCTGTAATGCTCGTGCAAACACCACTGAATCATTGAAGGAATATTACCTTTGCGCAAGTCGCTCACCTGTCGTTGTGCTGACAGCGGTGTTGACAGTGTTCTCCGCCATATTCGCGGTCCACCGGCGGCTCTTCCAACCGCAATGTCACGGACAGCGCCGCAGCAAAACGCTACCCCCAAAAAAAAATCAAGCCAAGAGAAACAGCATAGCCAGCTCCTTCCTGGACTACTGCTGCGCTTCACACTCTCAGCAGAACGCGCTGTTAGGTTTGCAGTGAAGAATCGATTGAGGGGAAAGTTATTCTGTCCTGCGAGGAGGAGAGTCGCGAGAGGCTGGACAGCGCAGTGGTGCTGAAACACGGGGTGACGTCATCCACAGCGGCGAAACCACCTCGACAGAGAAACAAAAACCGGTCCACGTCCACATGTTCACTACCTAAACTTTGCAATATACACATTTAAGCAAATCAATTAAGGAAAGAAATATTAATATTGACACAATTTGTAGTTAGTAACGTAGGCTAATCCATATACATTACACATTCACATAATATAATCAGATTAATTTTAACTATGTCCTGTTTCGCATTGATTTAAACAGGATAATCCTGTACTATACTGATAGCCTGTAAAAATACAAAGAACATATTATAATCCATTTGTTATCAACTACACTGTAAAAAATGAATCATGGGTCTTGTAATTTTCATCTAAAAAATTAAGGTGATAATTAAAAATAATGTGTGGATTTCATTAAAGAAATTGTGATTCAGTGTTGTATAGAAAAAAATGAGGACTTTTTACTAATAAAACCAAGAGATGCATTTTCCTCATTTTGTTTTAGGAGACTTAAGCAGTTTTGGTGCTTGAATTGGGGAACTGATTAAACTAAAAAAAAATTAGGAAAAGAAGGCTGCCTATTTAATTTAAGTGAATTAGCTAAATTTTGCAGTTTTATTTTAGAGGTGTTTGTTAGTTCCCAGCATGCTTGCATATGGCTGGATATGGAGAGTAAATTTTGAAATTAAATGCTACTTTATGTTTTTGAGTGAAGGGAGGCATCTATTAATGTTTAACGTTCAGTTACATTTGACATTTGTAAGAGTTTCTGTAACATCGAAGTTTCCATTGCACAGTGCAATCGTTACCACTGTGCAGAAGAGTAGAGCTTGTAGTTATGGATACTACTTTTCTAAGGCATTAAACCTTGTTTAATGAGCAGTAGCCTTGCTAGTGCTAGTGCAGTACTTTCCAGTATTTCTCAAGTATTTTCCTATTTGAGCTGATTGAGTGTATACAGTCTTGTAAATGTATAAAATAACAAAATACAAACAGATCTCATTTAAAATCACAGACTTCTGAGAATAAACTTAAAATAAATGAGCACATTTCCCTAATTATATTAAATGTATTGTGCAATAGACTAAATAATTTAGGAATTTAAATTTTACTTAATTTATTTGGGTAAATTTCACTTAAAAAAAACAACAACCTTAAAATCTACTCAAATATAATACGTGTAATATTGTTACCATACTTTTTTTAAGCAGATAGCATGTAATATTTTTTACAGTGTACATGAAGTGCATTAAACATAAGTCAAGGTTTTCCAAGCTGGGACTTATGATTTTAATGATAAGTTAATAATTAATTAAATAATTTAAAAAAAGTTAAATTAAAACAATTTTAAAAATTAACCAAATAAAACACTTGCTTAAATAAATTGTTTACCTACATGTTTTGTAACCATAACCAACATCAGCGATCCATGAATATAAAATTTTGATAGGCCTACTTCATTACATAAAAATTGTATAATAATAATTTCAGGTACTTCAATTAAAAATACATTAGGTGAAACAGGATCAGATATTATTTTCAGTAGTTAATTACTGAAAAGTTATTGCTATTGTGTAAATTATTATTGTATAATCATGTAATTCAAAAAATGCAGCCTAACTGTAGTATGATTAAAAAGTATTTTAAAATGTAATTTTATCTAATTAAATTTACTTAAATTTTGGAATCTGATTACATAGGCCAATTCAGATTATATGTAACCAGTTACTACTATTCTTGTGTATGTAGGCCCATGTATTAATAGTGTGGGTGTGGAGACATTTTTCACACTTTATTCCAAATGGACAAGCAGGAAGTATGCACTCATTAGCTATACTTGTCCATTCAATCCCACCAACCTCATAAATACACAAATAAAAACGATGATATTAGGGGATTTTAATTGTAATGTGTATTCTTGATGAACAGTGTAAAACACAGTTAATTATTTTTCAGAATGAACTATTTTAAGTGTGAAAATTCTCATTTACACTTCAAATTTGCTCAAAAAGGGGTCAAAAGAAACATTTAGTAGCAATCAAAAGAACCAACACTGCATCACATATATCTAACAGCAACGTTTGAGGTTAATGCTAGGTCTCCTCTGTGGAGGCCATGTGATATGGATGAAACGTGGCAGTCCAATACAGCCAGAGGGCAGCAGGACTGGCAGTAACGGGTCTAGATGAAGTGGGTCAGTACTTCTCTTATAAAACCACGCGCTCAGACAGAGTACAACAGTAGACAAGATCGACTCCAGACAACATCCAAACTTACTAATGCATGACCAAACTAAGGTCTTATAAAAAAAAAATAATAATACTACACAGAACCTGAAAAACTCTAATACTTATCAAGGCTATTGCCATTTTATGTACAAAATGTAAACCCTTTAAGGACAGAAATGTTTACCTACGGTTTTAACTGTATGATTTGTAATCAAGTCATTATTAGAAAATAGTAGTTTCAGTAACTTCTAGTGGACAAAATAGGTCACTGCTACTTCCATTCCATACAAACTGAAGGGGACAAATTATGATTATTTTTTTCCAGGCACAGCAGAAATGCACGCAAATGCCATGAAGACAGAGTAAATGGAGAAAATATCATATAAAAGAAAGCAACTATAACAAGAAATAAGATTCAGTCCAAACAAATAAAAGGCTTGAGTTTTTATTGTAAATTCTGGATTTCTTTGTATTTTTAATTCCACTACATACAGTGGAATACAATATAAATACTTTAAAATCATAACAAAACTATGCAGTCTGTGTTGTGTGGCTGTCATTGAATGAGAAAGGGTGTGATTGTTGTGACAGTCAGAATGCTCGGAGAAGACCTGTAGTGAGATTACGCAGCGGAGAGAGAGAAACAGATAGAGATGAGCAGTAAGCCTCCGAGTGTTTCTCTGAGGGAGGCTGCAGTAGGATATGGGGCATCAGTTATGCCCAAGCTGCAATTTTTACCCAGCAAGAAACTTTTCTCTCCTCCCAGTGTAAACAATATAACCCACCAGCAGTCGTAACTCAGATCTGTGAGAGAGAGCAGAAACAAACACAAATGTACAGGTTTTTCCAAACACTGAAGTATGCTGTATGTTAGTATGCAAGTATTTAGTTCGAACCTTAAAAGAGACGCTTGAAAGACCAGTGCAGTCAGAAACAGTTATTGCTTATGGTTGTTTGATCAATTATGCATAACATCTCTATCTACCATTCAAAGGTTTGGGGTCAATAAGACTTTTTCAGTTCTCCTCAGTTTCTTAATGTTGTTAAAGACTCTTCTCTCTTAAAGAACTTCGACATTTGTCACTTATTAAAAAAAAAAAAGGAAGAAAAAGTGTCATGATAAAAACAAATCAAACACGTACGTCATCAATGTCCTCATCGTCACTCCCAATATCATCAAACTGAATCTCATCATCATCTCCAGGTCCAAACGTGTCGGTTTCATTGATTTTAGCTGCAGGAACAAAAGATGATTAGCCAAGAGTCTTCAGTTGCATGCATCTACATCATCTGACACTTACAGTTGTGGGCGTTTTGTTTTAGTACAATGACATTTCCATATTACATTTCCAGTAAACAGAGTTTGAGACTCACCATGTTCTGGAAGCTCTCCATAGGCTTTAAGACTGCGGGCCTCATCTGCATTGTACTTTAAAATGACATCTGCTTTGGTATCCTGTGAAACACACATTCAAGAATTCAAAAACTTTTCATTTCATAATAAAACATCAAATGACAAATTGCAAAGCCTACCTGGTAATCTCTAAGGCCAACAAGGATTATGTCAGATGCGTTGATCCAAACCTAAAGGAGATATGATAGTACGTTTAATACTTAGGCAAGAAAAAAAAAAAAAAAGTTGTGTCCTTTTTAGGATTTCCTCTAGGTAAGCAGAAATAAGAGAAGTAAAATGAGTAAAAATTACATCAAATTATCTATACAGCCATTCAGATATATAAACTTACAGATCATTAACATTATTGTACCTTTTTCCGGAGCTTTCCACGAATGTGGCAGAGTCGCTTGACCCCATCAAAGCACATAGCCTCAAGCCTTCCATTTCCCAGCATCTTTATCACCTGACCATATTCTGGCACAAGACAAGGATAATTCTTGGATAACTGAACTGGTTTCTTTGCACGCGCGTGCGCACACACACACACAATAGATCAAACATTTGGCGTCAATAGGATTTAATGTTTCTGGAAGAACCAAACAAAAATACAACATATATATTTTTATATATTTTAACATTTAAATTCAGCGTCATTGCTCCAGTCTTCAGTGCCACATAATCCTTCAGAAATGACTTACAATTATTTATTTTAAATGTTAACATTTATCAAATATGATACACGCTTACTGAACCTAGCCTTTAAGTAAAGCTGAAACTTGATATATTTGCATATATACACAGGTCTATATTACTGGCGGATCTGAATTCTATCCCACATTGTTGACGTTTCCTTACCCTGGCCGTCCTCCTTGAAAACCAGCTCTCTCTTCTCGGATTCGTTCTCATTCTTACCACGCCGCCGATTTTTACCTCCTTTACCTATAGAGATGAAACGAACACTTTGAATTATCTTGTATGTAATAAGCAGATATTATAACTTCCCTTATATTTCAGTTCCCTCTCTCATCCTGGATATCACCTTTTCCAAAAGCTACAATATTGGATTCAATTAAAACACAACAGACACTTGTACATCTATTTACATACACGTGACACACTGTATATGTAGTAATAGGGCTGAAAGGCATTTATTTTTGCTCAGAATATTCACATTAAGCCTATACAGCATGCTACATCACATCTGATAAAAGAACGACATTAATTTTGCCCACTGATTGATAGTTTATACTTTTAGTAAGTTAGTATAATTCCTTTTAGTGTATTCCTAGCATGTATCTTTAACATACATAATCTTAAAATATACATCACTTTTATATCGTTAGCAATAATTACAGATGAACATTTATAGGAAAGCAACTAAGGTTTACGTTATGAAGTATTCTTTTATCTTTTTTATATTTATCAAATTTGAAACAACAGGTTTTTGAAGAATAATGAAAATAATAATATTTGTTTTCTTTCTTTTATAGCACCTTTCCAAAGCCAAAGGTTGTGCTATGAAACTTTTATTTGTACATCTCTCAATCATTTAATTGCACTGCTTTATGTTTTGCACCACAACAAGAACAACAAAACTAGAGCTTTTTACATAAAGTTAAGCATTAATAATCAATATTTCTAACCATTTCTTTACCATTATATTATTATCAGGGGACATAGAGTGCCAATTTTAGATTTTGACAATAAACAAACAAAAATTATATATATATATATATATATATATAGAGAGAGAGAGAGAGAGAGAGATAGATAGATAGATAGATAGATAGATAGATAGATAGATAGTTTTTTTTTTTTTCAAACAAAAACTAATTCTCACTTTTACTTTATGTCAGACTTCAACCTGGTTCCCATAACTTTGACCGTCATGCAAGATAAAATAACTTGTTTTAAACGAACCAGTTAACTGAATTATACAAAAATAACAAACAAAAAGGAGTTGTCGCAGTTGTAATGATACATCACAGATAAGGTAAATTTATAGTGGACAAACTGTCTGGTTATACACATCAGTTTCAGCATCGTAAAAACACACTCCAGCTCAACTAGCGGCTTTGAGAACTCGTGCTTTCAGAGGGGCGCCGCCGCTGGGCACGTTGCCGCCGCATTGCACGCGCACAGGCCGGCTGATTTAATTCAGCTCCGCTAACAACTGCTTGAACAATAAAGAGAGTTATATTTCCCTTACCTTTATTCTTTGGCATTCTCGGATTATAAATACAGCTGTCTTTGTTCGGTGATGTCGTACAAGAAAGTATGTGAATAAAGAATTGTAAAATTTCAAGAAAACGATGTCAAATAACTTCCCTCTCCCTTTTTTTTCTGATGACTTCCGCTTAAGCAATCCACGCCTGCGCAAAACACGATTTTACATAAAAACTTTATTTATACTCTCAAATACAATTTAAATGGGCGGGAAATACAAAGCGCGTAAATACATTTTAAAGATTTCAGTGCTGCCGAGTAATTTGGAGAAAAACATAAAATTGAATTGCAAGATTTATTTTATTTAAACTTAATCAGATTGTTTTTAATACCAGGGTAAATATCTGCTCTCTCAAGCACAACCGTGTGGGCAGAAGTGACCACTAGGACATATTTCTCACTTGCACTGTTATTATTAAAATACAGCAGCAACAATAAAAAAAGAAGTTGAGTTGACCTAATTCATGTAAATTAATTCAAGAACATGAAGACGTCGTCTGTTGCCAGAGTCTCACCAAACATGTAGCCTCACATGCAGACATACATATCCATTAACATAAAAAACTGTTCATTGCGAGGTATAAAAATAATACATTCTCAATAGTCTTTGAAATTATGATTGATAAAATTGAAACAATCTTGGTTAATATAGCCTGAAAACTTCCCTTTAATTTCATGAAGTGAATGAACATCAAGAAATACAAAAAAGGAGTGTGAGGAATCACTTAAGAGTAAGACAGCAGTATATCGGTCACTCCCAGTAAAAAAAAATAAAAAAAAATATGCCCTCATATATCCATCTACCATCAGCTCCTATATAATGTTACCATATCCATTATAAAAGATACAGCATACAACTGTTCTCATAGAAGTTCTGTTGAGTCGTTCTTATATGAAGGCTATTGGTCTGTGGAGAGGAAGAATATTTAAAGAATGAGGTCACTGTTTGGATTGCCTTTTTTGCAAATCAAATGCCCTTTAAGACACATGTGCATGACAAAGGGTTTTTGGACCACTTTGCCCAATTAAAACACTATATCAACACAAAATACTTGGTTTGTGACATACTACATTTCTAGGGACATACAACGAGGATTGTAAGTTTACTTGCATAGTTCTCTTTGATTTCACAAATGGTTTCAACACTGCACCATGTTGAAACACCACCTGAATTTGCATGTAGTGGCATTACTGATTGACAGCTCTTTCTTTCAAAAGGAAAAGCCTGAGTAAGCCATTTCAGCACGTGAGGTCTGTCTTGAAGAGGGTGGGCACAGCTATGGTCAGATAATACTAGCAATAATACGGCTCCATGCAATTGCTAGACATGATATCACCGCCACCACAATACAGAAAACAAACTCTCTTAACATCATACATTATCTCCACACAGAAATATTTTCATATCCATATATAATCCCATATGAAGTATATTTCTATAGTTTCCCCATAAAACAATTGTATATGAATTTAATATTCTCCCAAGAGCTTTTTATCATTTTTCTACATGATGATGATGCATCGATGATGAATGACAAGAACTAAAAAAATGTTTGTTTTTTTTGGTTTGGGCTGTCATTCCATGACGACAGTAGAACCACCATACAGCTCACATATTTATGTGCCATTTGTAGTTTAAATCCAAATGTTCACAGGGCGGTAGAGGTCAGCTTTTTGATACCACGACGCTGAGCGAGTGTGGAACATCCCACCGGCTCCAGTACGGGAGAAACATTTCTGTTCAGGGCTGAATAGGTGGCTGCCATTGCTCCCTGAGATAAAAGAGAAAATAATAAGAACACAGAATCTAACAGAAGAATTAAGTATTACAATTAGTGCTGGGCAATGATTAAAAATTGTAATCCCGACTTATCGCGTGGTTTTCTGCAATCGCACTGTTGTGTGCAAAAATCAATGATGAATTCAAAAGTAGTGTATTGTGCAATATTATTTTAAAAGTACTGCCACATGAACAAAATTGCAATAACATTAGTTTGCAAAACTTTTTTTTATAACAAATAAGGTGTTTTTTGTTTTGTTTTGTTTTTTACAGAAGTATTCCCTTTACATAGTAGCAGTTAAATTATTTATTGTAAATCTCAAAATATTAACATTGTCTAGTTGTTGTCTAGTTGTTGTTATAGAAAAAAAGTTATGCTCAGAGTCCAGAGCCTCGATCATAACATTATAAGAGGCACCTTCTGAGTAGAGACCTGCGCGATCACAGGACGCAACGCTGTGCAACAGAGTAACAAGTGTTTGCCGCATTGAGCAATGTGGACAGTCACAGATCTGTTGATTTCAGGAACGCATTGTCCAATCAAAGGTTTACAGAATCCACTCACTGCTCAACAGTTCTTGCACAGTGCTGAAAACTGCGTGCTTACGAATCCCCTCTCAACACACGAAGTGTATACATTGTGGAAGACTCATTGTGCATATATTCATTGTGTTATAAAAGAAATATGAGATCATGATGAACTGAGATGTCAGCTTCTTAAGCCCCTTTCACACTGCCATTCCGGCAAATACATGGGGTAAAGTGTTCCAGCAGTTGTTCCCGGTTCGCTAGATTTTGCACTTTCACACTGCCAGTGATTACCTGGGATATGTGCATGCTTTCACACACAACCCGTAAAGATCCCGTAACGACACGTGACATCAGGGCGTGACGTGTAATGTACGAGTCGAAAACGTTAGGCAAGTTACACTTTCACTGAAGCAAGCGAACGATCTCGGCGTCAGCGTGGAAAGTGAGGAACTAACTAATCTCTGCTTCATCACAGTTTGCACATATTTTTTTGTCACAAACAGCCGGTAAAAGAGTCACGCGATAACACACGTCATCACTTCGACACGGCATTAGATCTGGCTTTTGTTCACACAGCGCTTCACCAACCCGGGTTCAATACCGGAATCAATCCCGGGACGTGGTTGCTTTCACACAGAAGGCGACCCGGCAATGTTCCCGGTCCGACGTGCAGTGTGAAAGGGGCTTTAGTGATAATAAAGGGAGCCATAGCATGCACGCAGCAGACCATGCTTGCTTTTCTTTTAAAAATTAACAGTGAACAGTGGTTTGTGAATGTTGATGCTTAGCCTAAATAATTTGATCGTAGTGTTCATGTGAGCATTGCTGTAGTCTTAGGCCCACCCCAAATGCCCTCATTGGTTGAGACGCATGATGACACTCATCCCAAGCCAGTACTAAACAACATCCTACCCCTCCTGTGACCCATGGTTTGTCTGTATGTGTATCCAGAGCCAGGGAGCAATAGACTTTCAAAATAATAATAAAAACTGGTTTCATGCACTTTAAAATAATTATTGGCATTTATCAATTTATGTGTTAATGCGATAACGCGTTGAAATTTGCCCAGCCCTAATTATAATGATAATTCTGGACTGTCAGGGTTACAAGGAAACCATGATTCAATTTGCTAGCTTCATATTTTAAACTCTTATCGCACAGCAAACCTTCACTAGATGAGGTGCATCCTGGCGGTTAAGTTGGTATTTTGGTAGCTTGTCCTTGTTGACTATCCATGGGTGACGAAGAACTTGAGCAGCAGTCAATCTCTTGTGAGGATCAACGTGAAGCATCTTTGATACCAGATCCTGTCACCAAAGAGGTTTAAAGACTATACATCAAAAACATATACATGAGGCTAAGGAAGTCTCATAAACAAAAGGAGGGCCTTCAACCTTAGCCTCGAATGATACAGAATTCCAATATCCTCCAGAAAGGGAGAATTTCCCACTGCCGACCCGAGCCAGAATTTCTTCCGGTGTATCTTCCGGGCCATTAGCAAACGGAGTGAACCTGAAGGATGGATAAGAGCAGTGAGTTTTTAAACTGATATGAATATTGTTTTTTAACTAAATCAGGATCTATATGCAACAGAAAAAATGCAAGCAGAAAATGTATGCTATTTTAATGTACCCTGTAAGCATGGTATAAAGGAGAACTCCAAGACTCCAGATATCACAGGCTGCATCATAGCCTTGCTTCTTCAGGACCTGAGGGGATAATACAAGCACAAATATAATAACAGATTATTGAAAATAACTTACAAACATTGTATAGATATATTTAGCCTCTAAACTACAAAAAATCAAAAGGTACCTCTGGAGCGACAAAGTTTGCAGTGTAGCATGGTGTCATCAGCAGTCCATTTTCTGCTCGGAGTTGTTTGGCAAAACCAAAATCACAGATCCTGATGGATTCTGGGTTGCCAGATTCGTCCACATACAGGATATTACTGGGCTTTAGGTCTCTGTGTACTACCTGTAACCAAAGTGACAATCTATTGACCTTGATAACAAATATGCAGTATAAACCTGAAATATTTAAATATATATATATATTAATTAAACAACCAAAGTGCATATCTATGAACCATAACAAATCATAATAAATATATACATCTAAAACATGTATTTATTAAAAATAATAATAATAATTGATCGAAGGCACACCAAATAAGATATTTTAATGGTGTAACAGTGAACTTAATTATCCTGACTAAATTAATTCTTATTCCGTAATGTTTGGTGTGTGTGCGAGAATGCTCTTACCCCTTGGGTATGCAGATATTCAACAGTCTTTGCAATAGTGTGCAGGACAGCACTGGCCTCTCTCTCCGAAAAAAACTTTTGTCGGAGGATTTTATCGAGTAGTTCTCCACCTTTCATCAGCTCTGTGACCAGGTACACCGACCGCCCATCATCGAATACCTATAAACCCACAAAGAATCCGAATAACAGGAGACAAAACCTGAGACTTTCCAGTTATAAGTGTCCCACAGGCACTGAAACAATCACTCACATCTTTCAGTGTGATGATGTTGGGATGTTGTCCATAACGCAGCAGAATCTCAACCTCCTCTGTTGGATCTCTCCTCTCCTTACTGATAATCTGCAATCCAACCATTAAAACCAAATGCAGCCTTGGTGAGCATAAGAACCGTCTTCTAAAATCATACCAACCCTTATGAACGTTTGTGATAAATACACATGGAAAAACCTCTTTTCCATCTGACAAAGCAATCAGAACTGCCAACACATCACTTTATAAGATTTAGAAGAACCATGAAGACATCAGTAACAAAACGGATATATTTACCTTGACTGCATAGTCCATGCTTGTGCTCTTGTGCACGCAGCGCTTGCAGATGGAGTAAGAGCCCACACCAATGTCTTCTTTAACATCATATACATCGGTGAACTGAAGCGTGCTCCGGTGCGGTTGCTGTATAACATACGTGCATACACTTTATTCCCATGTTGCAGATGTGAGTGAAGTGTGTGAGTAACACAAGGATACCTGCAGTATGCCGCTCATGTTGAGGTTGCTCTGAATGGGCAGCTGGCTCTCCTCTTCTACTCCAGGAGCAACAAAGCTAAACCCTCTGAAGAGCTGATGGGCATTGGCACTTGGAGGGACACCAGGAGAGTCTGGGACAAATGAAAAATTAAATTGATTAACAGTAGATTGTTGGTACTGCAATATATTAATAAAACGTAATAAATATGCATCGCGCACACACCTCTTGGGGTTTTGGCAGTGAACTCCAAGTCAAAGTAAATCGTATCGTCTGGCCTCTGGTTGACTGGTTTAAAGGGAGGAATCACTTCCTTTCTGTATAATTTCTAAAGAGGAATACAACTCGTTTAAATTTAAAATATATAATTTTTATAAACTAAATGCATAAAAAAACAGTGCCCTGATGTTAAAATGAAATAAAATGAAATAGTATTGAAATTTTATACTATTTTGTGTAAATAAATCAAAAATACGTTTTAAATTGTACAAGTGAATTTAAGCATAATTATGAGTAGTGAAAAATGGATATTAATTTTAATCTTATTAAATAATAATGCTTTAAAGGTTCATTTGTGAACAGTTGATGGCAGAAAGGTAATATAAAAGTTAAAACAGAGGAAATGCACATAGACGATTAGAAATCAAATTATGGCTAAAATCTAACAAATAATACAGAGCTCATGGTATACAAAAGTAACTTTTACATGGTGTTTGCAGCGTGCAGACACAGCCACCCTACAATGATAAGAAACCATTTTTTAAATCCCCCCAAAAAACTGAACAGTCTCAATTATCAAGCGGTTTTGTTTTTTTCTGAGCAGTAGGACATCTCTGCCGACGGATTGTGCTGTATTATCATATTTTTGCCCTCACCAGTAGTACGCTGTCTGTAAATTTCTCCATATCTGAGCAGCTGTAATGAAAGCAAGTGTGACAAACAAAGCAGGTGTTTTGTAGTTGGATGAATAGGTCACTGTGAACAGAGCTGTTTTTAATAACGTAAAAGGGGTTTTTTAATGGTTGGGCAAGGTCTACAAAATTGGAATCATATGATGCGTACAGTTGAACATTGCAATGGACGATGACATTTTCAGGATGGGGGGGGGGGGGGGGGGGTTTGGGGATGATCTGCCCAAAGCATGAATGTGCCGGCTCAACATCGTGATGTCTATCAGCCATCGGCAATGGACGATGGCATTGTTTATTGGCCCAATCCTAGTTGTTTTACAGAATTATTGAGGAACTTCAACCAAAGTATGCTCCTGACTTTTCATAAAGGCCCATTATAAAAAAAAAAATAATAATAATAATTTATAAACTTACATTCCAGTCAATTGTGCTGAAGAACGAATGTCTTTTGATCTCTTCTACTCCATCAGGCCCGGCTCCTAAAATTCCAACCCCAACAATCAATGAACAGACTGAAATATACCAAATTTACTCAGCATGTACAACCTGTTCTTGGAAAACTAGTATAAAATGAGCTTTCCTCACCTAAGCGGTTGCCAGCATTCCTCTTGAACAGATTGCGGAGCAGGGACTGGGCCCCTGGGCTAAGAAACTGAGGCATACCCAGCTTGGCCCTGGAGTCAAAGAAACCAACGTCAGTACAAAGACTCCGTCATAAAGATCAGCGTTTTAAATAAATAAGACTTACTTTAAGATCATTGTCATGGTCTCCTTTCGGTCTTTCCCTTGGAATGGAAGCGTTCCGGTCAGCATTTCAAACTGAGGTAGAAATACATCAACAATGCTTCACTGTGACAGAAAAATTATGTTGTAATATTTAAATACAATATTAACCCACTTACCATTAGCACACCGTAGGACCACCAATCAGCACTGTGAGTGTGACCTCTGCGGTTGACCACCTCTGGAGCCATATATTCCACCGTACCACAGAATGAATATGCCTTGTTCTCATGGTCAATGGACTCTTTACTCAACCCAAAGTCTAAGAAACACACAACAAATCTTACTTGCACTAAGACTTATCATTGTGAGATAATCACAAAATGCCCAAAAAGACAAATCTGAAGCTATAATGAACTTATTCAAGATTGTTATACTGTATACCGAGTAATCCTTATTAGTGATAAAACACACATACCTGTAAGTTTGATGTGTCCATCATTATCCAAAAGAATACTGAAAGAGATCCAAATTTAGTTCTCTTATGCAAATGTACAATGCATTGAGTTAGTCAAAGTGTGATTATTAGCAACATCCTAATACCGTATTTTCCGGACTAGAAGTCACACTTTTTTTCATAGTTTGGCGGGTCTTGCGACTTATAGTCAGGAGCAACTTATATATCAAAATTAATTTGACATGAACCGAGAGAAATGAACCAATAGAAAACATTACCGTCTACAGCCGCCAGAGGGCAGAGGGCTCTATGCGGCTCAGTGCTCCTGTAGTCTACACTGAAGACATAGAGCGCCCTCTCGCGGCGGTAGACAGTAATGTTTTCTCTTGGTTCTGGGTTCTAAATAAATGCGACTTATATATGTTTTTTCCTCATCATGACGTATTTTTAGACTGATGCCACTTATACTCAGGTGCGACTTATAGTCCGAAATACGGTATGTGGATATAATATAAGTATATATTGATTAGAATTATTAAAATATTTATAGTATATAAAGTATATAAAGTTGCACTTTGAGCAGAGACACCTCACACTTTACTTAATACGTGGGTGAGAAGCATACTTTTCTGGTTTGAGATCTCTGTAGATGATTCCCAGTCCATGTAAATGGTCCAAAGCCAAAGCCAGCTCTGCAAGGTAGAACTTAACATCCTCCTCTGTAAACATCACCTGCATAGAGACATGAATTAGCAGAATTTCATCTATTATTACATTTTAAACTGGTTGATTCATATTTAAACGAGATTTACAAGTACATCATCATTCAAACATTTAAAGACAGTACAATTTTTTTTTTTTTTGGCAATGAATTTGTATTTAGCAAGAAGGTGACAGTAAAGATTCTTACATTTTTACAAAAACTGCTTTTCTTATAAACATTCTATTGGTAAAAGACTGGAGTAATGATGCTGAAAATTCAGCTTTGCCATCATAGGAATACATAACATTTTTTAATATATTAGCTTATAAAATGTTTTTTTTTTTTAATAATGCTATTCCACAATATTACTGATTTTACTGTATTTTTGATTAAATAAATGCAGACTTGGTGAGAATAAGAGACTTCATGAATAAAAAACATGTTAGATTTTTCTGTTCCTAGACACATAATTCACCTCTTTAGACAGGCGAGTGAAGAGATCTCCTCCTCTGAGAAAGTCCAGAATCAGATAGAGTTTGCCTTCTGTCTGAAATGCTGAGGAATCAAAAGTAAAGATTCAAGAGTTTTAAAGCGTGCATTAAAGTATAATTAGTAATAAGAAGTTGTACTGCAAGTTGAATTAAAGTTCAACAGAAACACACAACCATGAAGCGTAGGAAACTGGTGATGGGATGTCAATAACTCACCATAGTGCAGTTTAACAATAAAAGGATGGTTGACCTCAACTAGTATGTCTCTCTCCATCTTTGTACGCATTCGATCTCGTACTGAAACCACACACACCCAAACCAAAACATTATGAATCGCCATTATAAAAACTTCCTTTTTCAGTTTGTACAACTTCAATAATAATGCACTAACACCAAATGCTTTTAAAGAAGTTGTCAACGCATAAATAAATATACAAAACACACACCTTTCAATGTAGCTTTCTTCAGTACTTTCATAGCATAGAGCTGTCCTGCATCAGGTCCAGTTATCTTCTTGACAAGGAACACCTGCAGAAGCAAGTGCCATTATTAAATGAAAACCAACATAATGATGCTTTTTTAAATTTAAACACAATAATAAAAAACTGATATGTGAGCAGTTCACCTTGCCAAAAGATCCCTGGCCCAGCACCTTGCAGAGTTCAAACTGTCTTGTGTCCGCTTTTTCCGAGCCCTCCTTGACGTGGTGAGTGATGCTGATTTCCTTCACCAAGCCCTCATCCTATGAAGGAGACATATGAAGTTTGAGAAAGCTTGCGTCAACAACAAAACATGCAATACAACATCAAACCAGCAATCACAGAACATTTATCTTCTTCTGTTCTTTTAAAAATGGCTATCACAGCCGTGTAACTTTAAAAAAAAACATTAATGCTAAAAAACAATTGTCAAATAACACACAATCACTTCAACACACTCATCAACACAAACTCATGCTCAAAAAAGGTCTGAGAGTCAAGCAAGCACACACACACACACACACACACACACAGAGGATGTTAAAGAGAAGCCTGGATAGCTGTTGTCTCTGCAGAGGAGCAGCATGCCAAAGTCTGTAGGAGGAGAGAGAGAATAAACACCAAATAAAAGAAGCAGACATTATAAACCAGGCCCATCTGACTAACTGAATTAATCAATGACTGAACACTTACAACTGACCAGAAGATGAACTCTAGATACTAAAATACTTAATCCAAAAACTTAATGAAGTTCATACTTAACTTAATGATAAAACGCATTATATAGAGCTAAAAGTGCTACACTCAGCTTCATATCATTTATCATCTTCTTCCCTTCTTTCACACTCTCTCTCTTAACATACACTCGAGACGAGAAACAGGGTGAGACTTGTTAATAATCTAGTCCTAGACACAGAGTTCTATCAATAGACTGCACACACCAGTCTGCCAATATGAATAACTCTTAATCGTGGATGGAGATATTCTATCGATGGTGGAAAAAGACCACAGATGGTGATATCCATCACAGAGGTAAAATATGGCACAAAGATTAAGTGTGACAAAAAAAGTGTTTCAACAAGTCAGAAACGTGTGTATCAGTGCACAATAACAAATTGAGAGTAAATATTTTAAACAAAAAGCTTCTCTCCTGACCTGCTTTCACTAGCATTTCGAGCTGGCAGAATAGTTAGAAGCATTTCCATTTTGAAATAGACAATTTTACATCCACAACAAAGGGTTTGGGTAATAATTAACTTAAATAATGCAAATGAATCTAAAACTGAATTGAAATTCTAGACATTTGAAAGCTGGTGACATGATTGAGGGGGCCTGGCATGAGAAAGAGGAGCTTGAGAGGGTGCTGGCAGACCAGATTTTAACTGAAGCGTGACCAAGGATGACGTCTGAGGGACATCTCACAACAGGAAAAGGAAGTGAGCGTGGGTGTTGCACACTCTTTGTCAAAAAGATATTGAATCTCAATAACCGTCCTTCCCAAATACACATAGAACAGGACAAGCCTAAATATACACTAATGTCCAAAAGCCTGGGGTAATTAGGTAAGTTTGTAAAAAAAAAAACACCTTTTTAATATATATATTAATATATTTCATTTCTAACCTAATTAATGCAGTCTGGGTGAAAAAATAAATCTTACCAACCCAATATTTTTAAACGGCAGTGTGTTTGTATATATATATATATATATATATACATATATATATATATATATATATATATATATATGGGGTTGCACCGACTTAACGATTTTCAAGATCGACTTCAATGGTCTGCCATGACACTTTAAGCTTGACGTCGACTAGTCGCGGTCCTATAGAGGGTGCAACAGGATAAATGTTTGAAGGACTTCCACATTTACGCTCCATTTGCAAACAGTTAAAATAACAAATACATAAATACTATGAAAGCACTCCACATGCTTGTGTGATTATATTACTGGATGCTCGAAATTTAACAGGAGAACGCACATTATAAACAGCTTATTGTAAATGTTAGTTAAAGGTTCCTGTTCTAATCTAATGCGCTGCTGCACTGTAACGCACACACATAGGCTACAGCAGCTCGTACGTCATGTGCAGATCGCTGGCGCACAGGTAAAGTACTGTCAAAGTTGTTCTGTGATTTCTCAAAATAGCTTAGAAACTGAAAAGTCCTATAATTTATTTCTTAATAACTAAACCCACAGCTTCACTAATAGAGAGATGCTGCCAGGTAGAATTAATTCACACACGCAATCGCTCTCACTAATGTGTTCATATGAATGTAATCTCTACTGTGTTACTTTATCTGTATCTGATTTAAAATGAGCAGAAATCTTTTTTAAAAATCACTAGTCGTTCAACCCCTTATATATAGTGAGTGAACCTACTTCTCTGGTTCACAAACAGCCCTATCAATTGATCTGACAGCTTTCAGAAGAACATTTCTGCTGGGCTGTAGGAAAATGAAGCTTTGCTTGAAGTGAATGCCGAACATCCTCTTCTCCTGCTGGCCACTTGCCATGTCACTCATCCAACAGGAAACCAATAAAACCAGGCTGTACTCCGAGACAGGAAATGTGATGTTAAAAGCCGACTTGCTTATATAGGAGACACATCTTCCAATTGAAAGACAAGAGGAATTGCAGGAGAACAAATTATCCTCAAGCAGTGAACGAAGAGCTTGTTTGACTTACCACAAGGAACCCATATAAACTTGAATTGGCATACTTGGATCCATCAACATAATCAGTTTTGACAGACATATTCAGTTTGACAGACATATTCTGTCTAATCTGCAGACACACACCCAAAATGCATATATATTTGAACTTACTTGAACAGGAGCATCATCATCCACCATGGAGTCATCCTAAAAAGCAGGAAAATATGTTATTGCCATCATGTTAAAACAGCATTTGCAAGGGCTATGATCATAGTGTGTCAAATATAACCAAAATAATTAAATTATGTGATCTTCAAGAACAGAAAAGATGTACAGGAAATCACAAGCTCAATTTATTAGGGAAAGAATTTATATAAATGACTGTTGCAAATCTCTATTACTGTAATTTGTAAATATAATGGCTCCTTGAGGGCTATGACTATGTGCAACATCAAATCATCTGACCACATTTTGACATTGGAGTAAAACAGCAGTGGGGAAGATTGTTGTTTACAAGTAAATGATTATTTATAGGTCAACACATGAACAGGGGACATAGCAAGCAAAGCAGGATGGCTATTTCCAGACCACAGGATTAGCCCGGATCACAGGAAGTTCATCAGGGAAAGAGTACAACAGGACGGAGTCCTGACAGTGTAAGAGAGACAAAAAAACAGTTACTATTTAGCAACTTGGATGACATATTTATCCTAAAGCCAACAGCGCGTATAATCATCCCCTGGAGTAAGCAGGGCTTGGTGCCATACATGATCATTACAATATATACTCTAAATAGTTTATGGATCATCAATAGTGTTGTCTGAAAACCATTAGATAGTTTGATTGTGATTGATTCTGACACTAAACAAATTGTATGTTTTTACATGACATTACTGCTTGCATATTATATATTTAAATATATACTTCTAAAGTTGAATATAACTTTGCACTGTACATTTTTCAGTACACTGAATATCCATACAGTATGCACACAATACTGTTTAAAAGTCTCACCAAAGCTGCATTTATTTGATCAAAAGTACAGTAATATTGTAAAATATTACAATGACTTGTCCATTTTTATATATTTTCATGAATAGTAAATTTACTCCTGTGATGGCAACAGCAACATTTTCCAGCAGCAATTCCTAAATTGTCACAGTAACATGATCATTCAGAAAACATTTTAATATTCTGATTTGGATAATATACATACTTCTATGTATTTTAATTTAGGATTAGTACAGCCATTTAATGAAATTGTATGTTTAATATCTCATCCAAATAATTTCACAATCAAAAGTGTATGTGGGGGAGCTAAATGTAATCCACAGACTAAATCTGAACACTGACAGAAACACACAACCCTGCAGTGAAAATAATGAAAGTCTAAATTGATCGAATTCCGATTAGAGAACAACAGACAGTCCAGGTCCAGAAAGCAAAAATGCAGCTGTTTCATAATTAATGTAAGACTTTAGCCATGACTCAAAACCTTATGGACGGTCTACCTACACGGACAGTATTTGGGGGTAATCTAAAGTTGTGTTTGGCACATTTATGGTTTATTTTTGCACGCAAAAATGCTGTCTAGGTATGTTTGGAGCCCACTGTGTTTTGAGAAAATGCCTGTTAGTCAGTCTGTAAGAAGGCAATTCCCCGCCCTGTGCTGCTTATGTTTACTCAAGTCAAACTTCAAGCAGCTACAAAAAGCAAGCTTCAATTTTAAGTTACAGTGTAAAGGTAAATTTAGATTGTACACAGACACACATTCTCTCGCTCTCGTGCTGGGCTTGTCTGGTCAAGTCTTGCTTCGAAGATTTACTCATTCTTTAGTTTCATCAAGTAACTTACCATTAGTTAGGCACTAACAGTTAACATTTCAAATAAACTCTTCATAACGCTTTAAATACTTCGCTACGTCGTATAGTTACGACGTATAGCGTAACTATAAATCACGCACTTTTTCTGTATGACAGTTATGAGTTTGAAAAGTAGCGAAATTCGAAAACGCAAACCTTTTGTCTGAATACAGTGTTTGTAAACTGTAAACTTCGAGACTGAACACTGGCATTCCCAGTCATACGAAGAAACGTTATCGGATTAGATGTGATCGCACACAATCTAACAACACTCCTCGATTAAATAAACGTGATATAACCTACCTCATTCTCCATATGCCCCACAGGCAACTTCTGCCAGGGGTCTGCACACTGCGCCAGCGGCATCTCAGTCCAGATCTGTAACTTGCGATCAGTGATTTGACGCTGTCAGTCACTGTAAAGTTGCACTAAAAGAGTCCCGCAAAGAGGATGGTCCCTAACTGACGCATAAACAAAATATTTCAGTTTAGTTGTCTTTTACTTCTAAGGTGTCCGGCTGCTCTTCAAGAAAAAAAAATCTAAAGCTGTAGTAATGTACTTCCGTTTTCGCTCAACATGGCGTCGTCACCTGTCTGTCAGAACGAGGCTGGAGGAAACGTCATCATGCGTCATAGTGCGCGAGGGAACACTGGGGCCGCCCACCGATACACACGCTGTACATTGGCGCTCAGGTAGTTTAATGGAGTCAACAAGGAATTATAAATCTATTAAGAGAGATTATATCTATTCAGTCAGGCCTTTAACATTTCGACTGGTTTTTTAACAACGCATGTGATTCACATTGATTTGAGCATCCTCGCTTGTGCTCCTTTTCTACTATTAATTCATGTAGAACATTCTGTCTTTAAATACTTTGGTCACTTAATCAATTTAAATCTCTTTTCCCCTTCATAAGAAAAACACACGTGACACATTTCATAAATGCAGTGCACAGTCACACCACTGCAGACACCACAATCCTCAAATCAGAGTTATTCTAAGCCCTCTGCTACTGCTGGATGAGTGTCTATCAGCAGTTTATCATTCTCACTCTCTGTTTTTGATGAGACACGGTTTATGTGTGACCCATTTCCCCAAATCAATTCAATTTACGCTTTGTTTAGTGTGGCGACCATGAACCAGGTAAAAGCAGCATATTTCTACAAATAAAGAGTTTTTTTGTCATGTTGTCAGTGTTTTGTCATGGTCTCCTGAGTATTAATAGCTGGGAGAGCTCCCCAATGTGTGCTGTTTTTAACCCTGTAAATTCTAAAGACTTTTTTTTTTTTTTTTACGTTTGCATGTATGTTTCGTGTCATAATTGATACACACATAGAACATCTAGTATGACACAGCTCTCACTCGAGGAAGAAGTTAACACTGCAATTTTATTCAAAGGCCCAAAATGAATGAATATAAGTAATTTGCAGATAGTGATACTTACATGATAAAATGTATATTGTTTGTGTGCTACTTTTGTACTTGATGTTAGAATATAAAACTTGAATAAGAAAAAATACAATTCACAGCAAAAAGACACATTTAACACAATCTGAAGGTGACATTTTTAGAATTACACTAAAAGGCCTTTAACTTGCTAAAAAGTATAAATGATAAATAAGATGCGAGATGGCATGTAGTAGATTATGTAAAACTAGTTTTTCACCATGCTTTTACCAGGCCTAGAAATTAATGTGCCTAATATAATTTTCATATTGGGTCAAGGAATGTATCAGTTTTCATTTAACTATATCTTTAACAAATAGTAGAAGAACATAAAAGGCATCTACTCACAAATATTGCATTTGAAACATTTATTTGTAGTTGTAGGGCATAAAATTCACAATGTATGAAACATACATGGCCTCTTGGTGACTCCTCCTAGTCAATGTCGCATTAAGTTTTAACCTTGTGATTCTGATGCCCCCTTTAAAATCTCAACAACATCCTAACAACTATTGCAAACAATTTTTTACTTTCCCTATTTAAATTTTTACTTTCCTGATTCTCAGAGATGTTAAACAAACAATATTTTAAAACAACCATTAATGCACTGGAAATGCCAAATGTGAGTATTCCCAATAAAATTGTTTTTATCAAATTCAATTTCTCACAATAAAATACATGTAAAACAAAAACCCGGTTTTAAATAAAAGCTGAAGAGGGTGAGAGGGTAAATAATTATATTTTTTTCCATTCTAAAGTCACATTTTCAGCTGTTTATTTTAAATCTTTTTTTTTTATGTGAATGTTTAACACTCAAACACTCTTGAGTGTTGAAGAGTGTTAAAATACAACAGAAATACATTTGTACTTAAATTGTAATACTGTAATATTTGGAACCCTTGTAATATTGCCACAGATTTAGAAATGTTAAATTTTCCCCTTTAAATATTTTGTCAAATTAGAACTGCAAAATGGTTGAATTTCAGACACCTTAACCAAAAACACACTCCTGCTGATGTATAAAGTGAGAGAAGTGTGTGTGTTGACACAAAGCAGCAATATTTGGTGTTTGTGATTTATTTACATGAGCTAAATATTCTGCCATGACATGGACATTGGGTAATAAGCAATAGAGGCATTGCAGACATTTACAAAGTCCCATTAATTCCAAGTTAAAGACCACCATGTTCATTCACAACATGAACAATCAGATGAAATAAAACAAATCTACATTTTAAAATTTATATTGAGGGTCAGTGTTGTAATTGAAGACAACAAGAAAACAAGGCAATGATAATATTAACATGTGAATTGAGGCAACTTATCTCAGTGTGCCTGAGAGATTTTGCTCAGTTTCCCAATAACTGACTATGAAACTTATAGCCACATCAGAGGTGATCATTCAACAGGAGAAGGTGTACTGGTAGGAAGGGGAGGGAACTTGGGATGATAAAGAAGTCAATTTAGCTGACGGACTTGAACTTGATCCAGGGACTGGTGCCACGTACTTCCATAGGAGGTTCATTGTAGAAGATGTTGTTGCAAAGTTCCTCCAGTGGAGGCTCAGGGTCTGTGGTGGCAAACTCAGCAGCATCTTCAATCTCCTTCTTTACCGCCACATCAATCTCCTGCAAAAGGTGTCAACTGTTTAGTGAAAGTGCAGAAATGTCCATCTTTCAGCATGAAAAATTCTTATTTTTGGGTATTATGTGGCTTTCGTGGCCTAATAGATAAGAGAGACGGACTTGTGTAACCCGAAGGACCGAGTTCGAGTCTCAGGTCCAGCAGGGATTGTAGGTCAGGAGAGTGATTGAGGTGAGACCCTTGAGCAAGGCACCAAACCCCCATCTGCTTCCAGGGCATCTCAGAACGAGTTTGTGTTCACGGTGTGTGTATGCACTTGGATGGGTTAAATGCAGAGCACAAATTCCAAGTATGGGACACCATACTTGGCCTTTCCTTTCCTTTCCTATTAATAATCCCTCCTAACCATCAATGTGACTGACACACACAAGAACAACACTCACTATGTTAGTGATTGTGTCCTACTTCAATCTGACTCTCGTAAGCTTCTGCAGGCTCACCTTAAGCTCCTCCACGCTGACCATGTTGTTGCTCACCATGCGATCCTTCAGCAAAGTGATGGGGTCACTCTTACTGCGCATGTCATGAACCTCCTCACGTGTGCGATAGCTATGGGAACAGTGGATAAGGAGACCAAAGATTGTCACATATGGGGAGGAGCACTAATTGAAAAACAACAAGTAGATGGTGGCTTCAAATCAAATCGTGTCTGCACTACAAGTGAGCTGCACGCTGCAGTTAACAGGAATTGTCACTTGCACAATCGAAGTAGTGTCGCATCATCACTAAAGATTATATACAGGAAAAAAAAGCTATTTATGAACCACAGGATTGCTTGTAAGAAAGAATTGAATGCAAAAGAAAAGGCAGTAGAGCTCACTGTTTCCATCAATGGTAAGTTTTAATTTAGAATGTGTTTGATAATGTAAAAAATAGTCGTTTTCTTGCTTGAGCAACTTAATGTATAAATCTTTTCCACAAACTATTTAACAATATTCTTTTAAACATGTAATAAGAAATGTTTGTTGATTACCAAATCAGTAATGGATTAATCGCTCAAAGGAAAATGCCACTGTTTTTCCATATTCCACAATGTTCTTCCCTGAACTTTGCAGCACTTCGACCTCGGCACAGTAATATTATCATTCCTGAAAACTCCCCTCTCCCTCTAACGTCCGTCAATACAACCAACGTGAGGAGTTTTTAGGAGTGATGATATTACTGTGCTGAGGTCAAAGTGCTGTAGTGCTCTTCCGCCATACATTATACTTATCATTTTTATCCACTTAGGAAATCTGCATTTTTTATTATACCTTATTGAAGAACCTAATAAAATATGAAAATAGATATTACAAATATTTAATACAGGTTATAGGGAATTGCACGCAGCATACATGGATTTTTACATTTTGTTTTTAATGACCCGCCCCACAAATAGTGTGACAATTTCTTTACCCACGTGTTACCCGCGGAGTCCCTGGGTTATGAGACGACCTGTGCATCACTAGCACACACTACAGTGATTGAGTGCATGCACTGAGACGGGAGAGGTACGTATCGACTCGCCTAAGTTGAGGGATGCACATAGTGGAATATGGAAAAACGGTGCCATTTCCATTAAAACAACAGTGAGCTTTGTTTGAGATTATATAAAATCCTACCTTACTCCTGGGTCTGTCATACTGTGTCCATGGAAACGATAGGTCAGCAGCTCCATCAAAATAGGACCCTATGAATGTAAATGTCAGATGTATTATTATTGCTAGATAAGTGCTTATATTTCATGAGTGTATATGCAAACAGAAAACATCTTAAAAGTAGTGTAACAATTATCTATACATCTCTACAATATCACAGCACTCAAACCACAGCTCACTTTTCCTGATCTGCAGTGTTCAGCAGCAAATTTGGTGGCCTCTCTTACACAAAGGACATCCATGCCATCCACCTACAAAGCCACAGAACAGCTGATGAAGTATTCTGACATGAAGAGTAATTTTAGACACAAATAAATCCTGCATCTTACTCTTAATCCAGGGATGAATTCGCCTCTCTTGTAGTAGTCAGTACTAGATGCCCCTCTCTCTATAGAAGTACCCATGGCATATTTGTTATTCTCGCAAATGAAAATGCAGGGCAGCTTCCACAGAGATGCCATATTATATGTTTCAAAGATCTGACCCTGCAGAAATAGTGCAAAAATGTGCATGAAACCTCCCTGAATGCACAAGTTGTTCAAATTTAGTAGCAGAATTATCAGCTTAAATCACTCATTAGGACTAGCATGATTGTTTGGATCTGCGTGAAAGTGACTTACCTGATTTGCAGCACCATCACCATAGATGCAGACACACAGATCCTTGGTGCCCAGGTATTTGCAGGCAAACGCTGCACCTGCCCCAAGAGGCACCTGGGATACACATGAATAGTTATTCAGTACTGATATCTGCACTCTATTCATAAGGAACTCTAATCTATTAAATTAAATTACCTGAGCTCCCACAATTCCATTTCCTCCATAAAAATTTTTAGTGTACATATGCATAGACCCTCCCTTTCCTTTGGCAATGCCTCCTCTACGACCTGATGAAGAAATAGAGATGCATAGAAGAGGTATAGAATAAACAAATATATAAACAATAAAATAATAATTCAATAATAGAGAAAAATAAGAGATCAGAATTTTAAACTATATGTTTTGATGTTCTCACCAGTGAGCTCTGCCATGATCTCACGAACGGTGCCCCCTCTAGTGTAAGTATACCCATGGGCACGATAGGATGTGATTAGATGATCTGATCGTTTGATAGCAGCCTCAACACCAACTGCACATGCTTCCTGTTAAAGAACAAAATGCATTTATAAGTGTTTCTGTGTTCACTATGTGTCAACATTTGAGTCAATTACAAATGACTTTCGCAACCATGTGAATCAAAACATACAAAATATTCAATGTGACTATTTTACAGTGGCACAAATGTGTGTTTAGAACTCAAAAAGTCTCAGATAATCTTGCGCTTGTAAAGTTTATATCTGTGTGTTTGTGTCACCTCTCCATCATAAAGGTGACAGAAGCCCCTGATGGCCCTCTGCTTGTAGAGTATATCAGATTTGAGCTCCATTCGTCTAATGGTCTGCATCGTGCGATAGTACTGAAGCCCCTCCTCTCTTGTAAGCACAGCCTGCAGTGGAGGGCCCTCCTCCAGCTTGTATATGTCACATTTCTGCCAAAAGAAAAAAAAATGCTTTCAAATGCATTAAGTTTTTATGTTTTAAAGCTTTCACCTTGCTGCTCACTAAGGCTGCATTAATTTGATCAGGAATACAGTAAACACTAATATTGTCAAGTACTATTACAATTAATTTAAAATAGCTTTTGTATTTTATTATATTTTAAATGTGGAAAAGCTGAATTTTCAGCAGTCACATGATCCTTCAGAAATTATTCTAATATACTGATTTGGTGCTCAAAAAACACTTCAAAGTATCAATGTTGAAAGCAGATGTGCTGGGATGAATTTAAACGTTTTATATATATATATATATATATATATATATATATATATATTTTTTTTTTTTTTTTTCTTTTTTTTTAAAGAAAGAAAAAGAACTAACACAAGCTTATGAATGGTAGTGTATATGCACTAAAATAAGTATTACATAATAAATTAAGAAACTGCTTATCTGATAAACTCACTTTGATATCAAAGGTGGCCTGAGGGGTAAAGTCTGCATACGTCCTGGCAGATACCACCAATCTTGCCCCCTATGAAACATAACAACAACAACCTGAAAATTCATTTTAAAAAATTTAAATAGAAAAAACTTGAGAAAAGATTTGTTAATAAAGAGGTGATAATAATAGAAAAAAGCAGTCGCGTAGAAACAATCACATCTAAAAGGAACTGAAATGTCAACAACCCCGGTCAAAGCACTCTGTTTGAAACAGGAAGTAAGCCCAGGTAAAACTAAATATATTTGTAATAATCGGACCTACATAACCAATGTATTTTTACTCAGCAACTAGATCAACAAACCTGCAATCTAATACCAATGGCGATCATGCGACAGTGACCGTTGGCGTACACGGTGCGGTTTTTGCAGTCGTACGAGATCGCAAACGTTTTTTTCTCCCCTTAATGTTACGAGCACCTCCCGACAATTTTCAAACATTTTCTCTGCTTTTCAGCCATTCTCGAGTCTTTGTCTTGGTTTCTTTTTTGGGAAGTCACAAGACATAGCTGCCACAAAGAAAACGATTTCATCCTCAGAATCCATATTTTCATGAATGTCACGAAACGTAATGCCTACGTCAGAGTTTTTTAAATTGTAGGAAATTTGTGTTGTGTGTTACTGCCTTCGTATGATTTTCGGATGAACTCATCATGACGTGCGAGGACTCACGAAGTTACGACCAGTGTTGCCAATTTGGGGATTTTGACACAAAATTCTCAGCGTTCTCAGCAGAAATTCTCAGCAGCACCCTTCTCAGTCGGAAAAGGGTGGATTGCCCACTTCAGGTTGGTGGAGAGTTCCTGCCTCAAGTGGAGGAGTTCAGGTATCTTGGGGTCTTGTTCACGAGTGAGGGAAGGATGGAACGGGAGATTGACAGACGGATCAGTGCAGCTTCTGCAGTAATGCAGTCGGTGTACCGGTCTGTCGTGGTGACGAAGGAGCAAGGCAAAGCTCTCGATTTACCGGTCAATCTACGTTCCTACTCTCACCTATGGTTATGAGCTGTGGGTCATAACCGAAAGGACAAGATCCCGGATACAGACAGCCGAAATGAGCTTTCTCCGTAGGGTGGCTGGGCGCTCCCTTAGAGATAGGGTGAGAAGCTCGGTCACTCGGGAGGAGCTCAGAGTAGAGCCGTTGCTCCTCCACATCGAGAGGAGCCAGCTGAGGTGTCTCGGGCATCTATTTCGGATGCCTCCTGGACGCCTTCCCAGGGAGATGTTCCAGGCACGTCCCACCGGGAGGAGGCCCCGGGGAAGACCTAGGACGCGCTGGAGGGACTATGTCTTGTTGACGGTATAGTGTCACTATACTACACTGGGGCGCTAAGACCCACACAGACCACATGGTGAGCACCCCCTACTGACCTCACTAATACCTCTTCCAGCAGCAGCCTAGTTTTCCCAGGAGGTCTCCCATCCAGGTACTGACCAGACTCAGCCCTGCTTAGCATCAGTATTTTGCACTTTGTAGTAATAGAGTGTGTTGACTGAAATAAGTCTCTATGAATTCAGTTTTTGTTTTTGGAGAATCATAATATCTCTTGTATTTGAGCAGGACAAGGATGCACTTTAGTGACATAAGACAAATTCCCAACATTGTGTCTTTGCATCATTTCCATCATATTCAATGTGCTTGCAGATTACAAGCATTTCCTAATTTAACTTCAGAATTTTTTGTTATACTTAATCTTTTCTTTTTTACATTTCTTTATTTGTAAACTGTGTATATATACATATATATATATATATATATATATATATATATATATATATATATATATATATATATATATATATACTTTCCTTTATCTTTACCAAATTTACCTGTATTTACTTTGTTTTCACATTTGTTGACTTTTTGTGAAAAATTTAGACTTTTGGGGGTGGTTCTAGAGAATTTTTGAGGGAGGGGATTGGCAACACTGGTTCCGACCTTTAGAATCGCACCGTGTATGGCCACCTTTAGTGTTGCTACCAGCTTGACATTAAGTATGGCATGCAGCTGGACATTTAGTGTTGCATCCAGCTGGACATTTGCCACTCAATAGCAAATATGATGCAAGACACATACTGTCTCTCTCATAGAGGTCACCTTCTATTTCCTACAGAGAATTACAGAAACAGACTACCATTTTAATCAAGTGTTTTCTGAAAAGCACATTATTTCTCATTTGTTACATTGTTTTGTCATAGGTTAGCGTTAGTTCAATGACAGCTTGTTTACTGACAAGTTTTAGACGTTACCCTCCCATTGCATTTAAGCTAGTTAGCCAAGCTAAATTAGTTTATACAAGCAGTAAAATATCTGATTATACTTATGTAGGTGCAAAGTCCTATGTTAACTTCACTGGAACAGGAAAAAAGCTTCTTACTCGTCAGAGAAGGCAATCAAAAAAGTTTAATCCAAACACAAAATTACAAAACTATACAAAATCCTGATGGCTCCTGTAGCCTTTCCTATGGTTTCACCTGTTAAACCTTTAACTGCTGTTACCTTGAACGTTTAAACAAGAGTTATTTTTTAATGACAGACGAAAACGGTAAGAAAACTGTTTCTCCCTTATTTCCTATACACGAACAACTACCCAGTTCAATCTTCCGCCCAAGTGGGCGTAACCATTAAAGAAACAGAACAGAAATTAGCCTGTACATCAGAAAACATAGGAAACAGTACTGAAATATATATATAAATATATATAAAATAAATACAGGAAAAAACAGAACTACCTCAGAAAGAAAGATACAAATATGATATATTCAGTTTATGCTTGAAATCAACACTCCAAGAAACAATACCATACAAATTATTGAAACGTAAAATTGGCTCTTACAACTTACATCAATAAAAAAAAAATTCTACATTGGTTGACGTGATGTGGTTAGCCTTCAAAACATTAATAAATTTGCTAGGCAAAGAAGCACACTTTATTAATCAAGGGATAAATACTTACGTTCCTGCTGGCGCTGCCTCTCAGAATGTTAGAAATGATGGGTAACATCTTTCTCATAATATTTACCCGCAGCCTACTAGAATCAGATCTCTTACAGTCCTTCTTTCACACTAACCTGAGCCCAGTGACTGAGAAGGTTTAGTAACCCCAGAGAACAGTCTGGATGATGGGCTGGACCGACATTTCGAGCCTATATTTGTTTTGCCCACCTTTGACATTTTGCTCAGAGCCAGCCGGAGCCAGTTTGCATTGAATCAAACAGAATGTGGCAACTGCAACAGCAGAGTATTGATGATATATAAAATCTCTAGAACCACCCTCAAAAGTCTCAATTCACAAAAAGAATATACTTTCCTTTATCTTTACCAAATGCACCCATATTTAGCCTACTTTTTTTCATATTTGGTATCTTTTTGTGAAAAATTTTGACTTCGACTTAAATTTTTTTGAGGGAAGGGTTTGGCAACATTGGTTCTGACCTTCAGAATTGCACCGTGTATGGCCACCTTTAGTGTTGCATCCAGCTGGAAATTTAGTGTTGCATCCAGCTGGACATTTGCCACTGAATAGCAAATATGATGCAAGACACATACTGTCTCTCTCACAGATGTGACCTTCTTTTTCCTATAGAGAATTACAGAAACAGACTACCATTTTAACAGGGCTTTTTCTGAAAAGCACATTATTTTCAACATATTATATATATTTTCAACACCATGGCAGCTGGTAAGTGGTGTTTCATTCTCAGCTAAGTGATTTTGATGTTTATTTACTTATTATTATTTTACAAGAACGATGTGATGTGAGAACATGCAGATATGTTGTTTATATTGCTGTGTGTAGCCTGTAGTGTACAAGTAACACTAGCGTGCTGTTTGAGGGAGAAAAGTTTCACAGGCATCAAGGGGTCTGGTCTTTTTTATGTTATTTGACTAAACTATTATTATTATACAGTACTTATTTATTTTTTTACACGTTGAGTGCCTTAAAAATAATTATCACAACACTGGTAAGGCTTATTCAGATTTTCTCATTCTCTGTTCCTAGATGGACAGAGAGTGGAAAGTAATAGATCAAATGGGGAGATGGAGATAGAGTGTGATAAAGCGAGAACCACCACCCGCTAGGGGACGTTGTGAGTGTCCGTAAAAAATGTTAAATGATGGCTCAGCCCGCAATAGCACTTATGTGCAAGTGAAATTTATTTACAGTGCCAAAAAAAATAAACACAGTCCAATGGTGAAAAAAAATATATATAGGTGCACAAAGTACCAAAGAAACAACAAACAGAAAAATAAAGAGGGAATAATCCAATTGAAAAAAGTCAATATACAAGTATCCACAATATACAGGAGTTAGAAAAAAAAATCGCTCGAGGCACCACAGTTGCTCTCTCGCTCTGACTTGGTAAACAAGTGATGAGTTTTAATCTGGCCTGCCCTTATATAGGCCAGACTCCACCCCCTTCACATGGGACTTCTCAAATGGGTAATAAGAGACGTTTAAAACCCCATTACTTCAGGCATTTCGACTTTTACACCAATTATTAATACTAAACACAAACTCAAACACGTAATCAACAAATAAAATATTAAACACAAAAATACTACATTCAACCATTTAATTTATATACACACAAAAACAAGGTACCCCCTACTAACATAAAACAATGGTTTGGCTGGTTTCCGGTGCGCTGCGGCAGTGCGGCGCAGTCAGTGACGTCATAACTGATCCCCGCTCTATCGCTCTGTTTGGCAGCGTCTCACACCGGAACACCGACCATCGCACGCCCAATTCAATATAACAAACACCGATTAGACAAGACAACATCAAACAACATGCAGTGTGAGTGTGTGAAATGTCCGGGGTTATGAATATTGACGGATGTGGAGGGGAAGATGAAATAATGTCCAACACATATGTGCCATCGGGAGTGCGTGTGCACCCGCGCTGCCGACGGCGGAACACCAGGAGGGAAATGAGCGTGAGTTATTACAAAGGTAAGTATTTCTGCTTAAGTGTAGGTGTGTGCGTGTGTGTGCCAGTGTTGCCCAGCAGTGACAATTAGGTCAGCTTTGTCACACAGAGGGAGAAAAAGAGGGAAATGTAGAGGCACAAGTGACAGAAAGAGAGCAGAGAACTGCAAGCCAGGAGACAGAGGATGGTGAGAAAGAGGAAAATCAAGAGGCACAAGAGTTTTCTATAGTTTTTACTATGGCTGTCACTTTTAGTTCGAAAATCGATTGCACAATCGATCTGACCAACCAAAAAAAGTTTCGAAAATGAAAATAGGGAATCGATTTTTACCAAATATGTACACTATTAATTTTAAAAGAATTAAACAATTAAAAAATATAGATGTAACAAATCTCACAAACAAGCAGAAAAAGAAAATAAAGAATTCCGAAAGTGCAGTATGCGTTGCTAGACAGAAAATACCAGCAATTTTACCCGCCTATAAGACCTCTTATGATGCGTTGCGTTCACACCAAACGTGAATAGAGCATCTGGCTCGAATGATTTCAGTGCTAAGTCAATGTAAACAAGCGTTTACGCGCGTCTGGAGGTCTCGTGGTGCAGTAGATGCGAATTCGCCTCATTCGCGCATCTAGTTACAGGAGATTCTGAGTTATGAAAAGACCCATTGCAAGCTGAGAGCGACCCGCTTTTGTGATGGAAAATTGGCAGTAATACCCCCACCTTGCGCAGCTGTACCTGAGTGTCCCTGGGACATCAGTGCGGTCGGAGCGCGTCTTCTCAACAGCTGGACATATAGTGAATAAAAAATGCTCTGCTCTGGACTCCGAAAATGTTGATCGACTTGTTTTCCTGTCCAATAAATTTGTAATGGCCCTAGCCTTTTTTGCGCATGTCATTATGCCTGCCTAGTGCCGCATAGCCTAAGTGTTGGTTACGTTCAATAAAAAAAACACACATGGTCTGTTCTCAAGTCCATTTAAAGTTGCATTTTTTGAACAGTTGTTTGAAATGGATTGAATAATTATTTAAAATAATCTTTGAGATTTTTAAATTGCCTGAATCCAATCATTTTACAATCGATTCAATGAACACTTGTGTCTTAAAAATCGAAAATGACTTTTTCACAAAAGTGATAGCCCTAGTTTTGACTATAACCGCTGTTCTTAATTATTCTGTAGAACAGAGAAGAAAAAGCCATCAGGTTGGGACAATTTAAGACATTTCAGTTTCTAATCCCAGAGCTATTATTATTTTAAACTTAAAATTGTCTTCTCTATTGTTTCTTTTTCAAAACTTCATCAAAGCATTTGCTGCTGTATCAATGCATAATCATTCATATCGATACGCTAATCAGCAAGGAATGCATCACAATATATTGCTGTATTGATATTTTGAACAGCGCCATTTAAAGCCTTGTTCCATGTGCCCCTTTTATACTTTGAAAACCTGTCCCTCCAAAGGTCTCTGCATGGCCCTGCTCAGAGGGAATGTGAGCCAGGTTAAAAAAGTTAACTGCTTAAGTCATTTGTGGATTAATGCTTATTGGAGACGTGAACCATTTCAAACAATTCAGTTCGATTTGGTTAACTGGTTCAAGAAGATCCGGTTACATTGAATGATTCATTCTTGAACCGGATATCAGGGTTTTGACACTGAAGAGAAGACAATGCTGAATAAAGTCATAGTTTTTGCTATTTTTGGACCAAAATGTATTTTTGATGCAGTAATATGCAATTATTAGCCGTGCCCACTGTATGTTTTGTTGGTTTTCATGAGACCCTCCTTGAAATGACCGAGATCCCCCATTGGCCCCCAATCAAAATTGTCTGGAGCCGCCACTGGCCTTCAGTAAGCAACTGTAAACTACATACCCTAAGAAATCTCTGCAACAGCTAACACAGCCATATGTATAGGATTCATATATTATGCCGCACACAAGCTCACAATGACAGCTGATCAACAATTTCAACAGTAGGCTAGATGGAAGTGGGTTAAATTCAGAGTACATTTCCCTACATAGATCAGTAAAAGTAATCCAACAATACACGATTCATTATTAACATTCACATCACTCTAAAATGATGACGCACCCACAGCAGCAGAACTGTACAAGTTCTGGACATCCACACACCACGCCACAGTATTTTCAAACAACTGATACACCTCCATTTATAATGTGCATGATTCAATACTCATCAAAAAAACATTGTCACTTGTCACTTGTAAATAAAATCCGTGAGTCTTTCAGTCCATCTCCCTCCCTTTACTCGTGTATATATATAAAAAAAAACATGTCCAAATAACTTGTTGTGCTCGATGCTAGCTGTTAGCCACTCATAGGTGCAATCTTTGGAATGGCACACAAAGCCGTTGTTAATTCAGTTTAAATAGTTTATCCTTCAGTTATTCCTCATTTTTTTGCAAAAGAGCTGCTTGATCTGGTGTAGAGACCCTTACCCATCAGAGATGCAGGCTTCTGAACTGAGTGCTGATTATAACTTGGGTTCTCCTTGTCCTCTTTAGTCAGGATAAAATGTCATCCCAGTTTTCCAAAAAGAACTTCAAATTTTGATTCGTCTGACCACACAACAGTTTTCCACTTTGCCACAGTCCATTTTAAATGAGCCTTGGTCCAGAGAAAATGCCTGAGCTTCTGGATCATGTTTAGATATAGCTTCTTTTTTGACCTATTGTTTTATCCGGCAACGGTTAAAGGCACGTTGGATTGTGTTCACTGACAATGTTTTCTGGAAGTATTCCTGAGCCCATGTTGTGATTTCCATTACAGTAGCGGTCCTGGATGTGATGCAGTGCCGTCTAAGGGCCCAAAGTGTTAAGCAGAAAGAGGACCAGAGAGAGCAATTCGCGGAGCAGATACAGTCTTTAATGAAAAAACACAGGAGCTTGATAATTCTTGTAAAAACAAAAAAACTCCCAAAGGAAAAAAAAAAGGAACCAAAAAACCTTCTCTCGTTCACACCGGACACCGGCAGACACAATGGAAAATCCTGATGTGGTAACCCCAACAGACAGGACTAGGACTTGGACTAAAACATGACAGGGGATAAGACATACAGAGTTAGCGAGTTTAGAGGAATAATCTGGCAAGGCAGGTGGGGAGGCAAGGAAAAGAAGTAGGAGTGCTAATCAAAGGAGAAGGGGGAACAGGTGCGGGAAGCCAAGCGCAAAGAGTAGCGCAATGAGGAGCAGCTGGAGGAGATTAACAGCAGAAGGAAGGTGAGAGTGAAATAGGAGGGGAAGAGGAAAGGAATCTGAGTAAAAAAGGGAGGGAGAAAAGAAAAGAGCCAGGATCATGACACAAAGATCACGGGAATGGTTTTCCGACCTTGACCCTTACAGAAATTGTTCCAGATTCTTTGAATGATATTAGCAACTGTAATTGATGATAACTTAATTTTTTCTCTTAGAAACTCCTTTCTGATATTGCTCCACTATTTTTCGCCGCAGCATTGGGGGAATTGGCGATCCTCTGCCCATCTTGACTTCTGAGAGACCCCTGCCACTCTGATATGCTCTTTTTAAACCCAATCATGTTGCCAATTGACCTAATAAGTTGCTAATTGGTCCTCCAGTTGTTCCTTATACGTACATTTAACTTTTACATTTAACAGTCACGTCACTGGTGATGGCAACATCTTCGACTGGTATGGCAAGGCCCTTGCTGCAGTGAAGAAGGAGTCAGAAGTCTCAATGCTCATGCATTACCAGTCAATTACTGTACATGTTACAACTGGATGTCCCTAGGAGTTTTATATTCACTCATGCCTGACCCTCAGGAATGACAATACATGGGATTTGTTGATAAGGTGAAACTTTATGGACCAGTGGAAATGTCTCTTCCCAGTCAAATACTGAGCCTTGATCCAACAAACTCCATTTTGTCCATGTTCAGATTAGCAAAAAAAAATGTTGTCCTGATATAGCAAACCATTAACCACAATGGCAGTCAGATACTGATCAAATTTCTCTGGAGACACATCTCATTCTGAAGAATATCTGCAAAAAAAGCACAAGTGATTATATTCAATAATAAGCATTTACAATAGGGATATGATTTTGGCAGCACTGCCGAATTCATACCCGCCCCAATGATATCAAGTTTACTGGGTCAGGGTCCAAATAACCTCATTCTGAATCTGGAGACACATCTCATCCTGTAGAACAGCGGTTCTCAATTCCAGCCCTCGCGCCCCACTGCTCTGGACGTTTGTTCTATTCGAACGTAAGTGCCTTGTGAAGTGGACATCACAGGATATTTCGCCATGATTCCAGTTCGAAGCGAACGTATATGTTCCATTAAAATTGGGAACAATGGGAACACAGTTCATGCACGGAGCTCACTTCTAACGAGCTGATTATATGAATCAGGTGTGTTAACAAAGAGAGACGTGTGAAATATGCAGAGCAGTGGGGTGCGAGGACTGGAATTGAGAACCGCTTCTGTAGAATATCTGCAAAAAAGCACAAGTGATTATATTCAATAATAGGCACGTAATACAGGGGGTATGATTTTGGCAACACTGCCGAATTCATATCGCCCCTCAGTAGCCGTGTTTCTACTATCGAGCTTAAACCGGCCGTGCTAGTGTGTGCCAGGGCTAGTCGCGATTCCACTGTCACTTCCGGGGCTTGATCGTGCCTCGTCAGGCCTTCCTCAGGGCCAACGGCCAGGGTTTTTTGGCCCGACAAAAACCTTGGGCCAAAGCTGGCCAGCTGGGGCTAGAGGAGGGGTTATGAACAAAGGTGGAGTTTCTCCACGTCTGGAGAGCGTCTGCGCTGCGGATCATTTGAGAAGGGTCTAGACTCTATTGGATCATTTCAGAAAGATAACAGCTTTAACACCAGCATTAAAAAGTTTTTAAATAAGTTGAGTTCAAAACTCACTTTCAGTCAGCAGTGAGTGTTTGAAATAACTTGATACGATGTGGATTTTAATCACTGTACAAGGCAGAAATATTTATAAGCGATGCAAAAGGCATTAACATTATTGTAAACATAATATGACCACTTGAAGAAATCAGACGTCAGCTTCTATCACAATCGTGTATTTATTTAATAACTTATATTATCTGTCATAGTCTCATCTCGAGAGTTTAGCGCCATGTAGCCTATCATAAAAATATAATAGCCTAATGTTTTTGTTTGGGAGCTTTTATAATTATAGAGATATAAATGTGACGTACAGGCTAGGCAACTGTGGCTACAAATAAAAAGAAACAGACTCGACTGAATAAGCAGGCTATTTTCATGAGCGTTAAAAATAAATAAATAAAATAGAAATTAATTTATTTCAGTCTGATTAATTTTAAGTCCTGATAAATACATTCATTATGATCAATGTATCACTTATTCAATAAATGTAAAACAGGAAAAAAAATTGATGCTTTAGAATTTGAATATTTAACAAAGCATGCAAACAAACGGCCTCTTTTATCATGTTCGTTTTTTTGATCGCGCATGTTCCAGTGACTTATTTCTTAGTTTTCTGATAACTTCTCTATTTGGTGAAATGATGAGGTTGCGTGACGTTGTTCTGAGAGGCGTGTAAAGGGCGTGTTTTAGTGACACGCAGCGAAGCTTCAGGCTCCACTGTGGAAACACTGCGCTATTCTGGCCTCGGTGCTACTGGCCCGAGGCTATTAGCCCCAGCCGGCCCGTTTTAAGCCCTGGCTCGCACTGGCCCGACAATGGAAATGCGGCTAATGATATCAAGTTTTCTGGGTCAGAGAAACATAAAACATGGGTCAGGGGCCAAATAACCTCATTCTGGAGACACATCTCATCCTGTAGAATATCTGCAAAAAAGCATAAGTGATTACATTCAATAATAAGCATGTAATACGGGGGGTATGATTTTGGCAGCACTCATGTCATCCTGTAGAATATCTGCCAAAAAGCACAAGTGTTTAGATCTAATAATAAGCATGTAATACGGGGTGGGGGGTGGGGGGATGTATGATTTTGGCAGCACTGCCGAATTCATACCGCCCCCCAATGATATCAAGTTAACTGGGTCAGGGGCCAAATAACCTCATTTTGGAGACACATCTCATCCTGTAGAATATCTGCAAAAAAGCACAAGTGACTTTATTCAATAATAAGCATTTAATATAGGGGAGTATGTTTTGGAAGCACTGCCGAATTCATATCGCTCCCAAATGATATCAAGTTTACTGGGTGAGGAGCCAGATAACCTCATCCTGGAGCACCGGCGATGCCGGGGGGGGGGGGTGGTATATATATATATATATATATATATATATATATATATCCATGGTAGAGATAAAAACATTTTTCTCTTCAAACTACGCAGAACAATAATAAATAATTATTATTTCGACATTTATTCATACACTGAACCGTGAACCGTTTCTGTCAGACGCGTCCGATCCGAGAACCGAGGAGCTGATGATACTGCGCATGTCGTGTCTTAGGGCTGATGATGAATTTATTCAGTCAAATTAATAAGGCTCGGGAGACGGAGTTCCAGGTGTTAGAATATAGACTTTACTACTCAAAGTAATAAAGCAGAGATGCCGGGCACTGCATCTTAATCTTCTGTCTGCCCGCGCACTCGTTTTATACCCTTATCTCTATATCTTATTTGGTAGTTCCGGTTTTTAATTGGCATTGGCTGCCAAGTTTGCCAACCCTTATCACTATATTTTTCTTAATGGTGGAATTCGGCCAAATCAACAATTAAAAAATCTCTTCCTATTGGTTGGCTATGGTCACTTGAGACATTCCCCCAAGTCTGTTTACTACAGATGTCATTTTTGAAATCCTGCAAAGTTCACAGGGTTATTTTAGTTCACAGGTGCATTTCAGAGGTCAGTTTAGTTCACAGATACAACTTAATGGAATATTACCAGGACCTCCCAGTGGGATGTCTTTTATATGTCCAATCCTGTTCAACACTACTAGTGCTGCCCTATGGGAGGGCCTTTATACACCTGACCCTCTTCATGACATCCAATATTAGGAATAACTCGGCATATTGATCAGTATATTGCTTTCTTTCATAGTTATGCATAATATTATAAGTAAGATAATACCATATTGAGTAAATAACATAGAATAACACATTTGTATTGAATAATACCAAAACAAATAACACAATACGCATGTGTGATTCAGTGTGAAGCAGACTGACACACAGAGCGTCTGAACCGAACTGATTCTTTTGGTGACTGATACTGAGCTAATGTTATAAGAGCGGGTAAACCGAAGGCTTGAATGAAGGGCAATCATCTCCAATGACATTACAGCGAGCGCAAAAGTACCGGTGAACCGTTTTTTTTTTCAACTGGTTTATTTGATCGAATTGTCTGAAAGAACCGGTTCACTTGAGCACCTGCTCCTTTGCCCCTTAAGTGCCCTTTTGTCAAAGCAAAATTTCCTCATATTTCTTTTTGTAATAACATACTCTTTTGTGAATGCCTGCCCACACCCAATCATTATATTAGTACAATTTATTAACAATAATTTAGCCGTAAATAAGATGACCAACATTATGACCTTTCACCTGACGATGACGACCTCATCCGACCGCGGCGATTCCTCATTTTTTTATTGTTAGAGGATATTTTCAACACCGTGGCAGCTGGTAAGTGGTGTTTCATTCTCAGCGAAGTGATTTTGATGTTTATTTACTTATTATTTTACAAGAACGATGTGATGTGAGAACATGCAGATATGTTGTTTATATTGCTGTGTGTAGCCTGTAGTGTACAAGTAACACTAGCGTGCTGTTTGAGGGAGAAAAGTTTCACAGGCATCGAGGGGTCTGTTTTTTTTTATGTTATTTGACTAAACTTTTATTATATTACAGTACTTATATATTTTTAACACGTTAAGTGCCTTAAAAATAATTATCACAACACTGGTAAGGCTTATTCAGATTTTCTCATTCTCTGAATTATCATTATAAAAATAAAAACAATTCAGAAATGAATTAAAATATTATATTTTAAATGTGACACAAATATTTTTTTCTACAATAGCAAGTGTTTACAACAGCAAGACCACTGTAGCCTGTAAACTCAATAATATCTCTCTGGAAATTAATGTAAAAATATCAATGTCAATAAAAAATGCATAATATACCTGACCTCAAAGTGCAGTTTGAAGGATATGAATAACAAATGTAGCCTGTCATTTGTTTACATCGCAAAGGTGTTCGATTTTAGACAACTACAGCAGTAATAATGATATTAATCACTATATTCCAGTGTATCAGTTTTTTAATGTTTTGTAAGTTTAAGGTGGACGTATTGATTAGGTGCAAGAGTAGTAGTGATGGTTAAAACAATAGATTAATTCTGAAATAGTAAATTGAGCCTTGTTCCTAGATGGACAGAGAGTGGAAAGTCATAGATCAAATGAGGAGATGGGTGAAGAGGAATAAAAAGAAGGAAATGTAGAGGCACAAGTGACAGAAAGAGAGCAGGGAACAGCAAGCCAGGAGACAGAGGCTGGTGAGAAAGAGGAAAGTGTAGAGGCACAAGTGTTTTCTATAGTTTTTACTATAACCGCTGTTCTTAATTATTCTGTAGAACAGAGAAGAAAAAGCCATCAGGTTGGGACAATTTAAGACATTTCAGTTTCTAATCCCAGAGCTATTATTATTTTAAACTTAAAATTGTCTTCTCTATTGTTTCTTTTTTAAAACTGCATCAAAGCATTTGCTGCTGTATCAATACATAATCATCCATATCGATACGCAAATCATGGCCCTGCTCAGAGGGAGTGTCAGCCACATCAAAAAAGTTAACTGCTTAAGTCATTTATCGATTAATGCGTATTGTAGACTCGAACCATTTCAAACGATTCAGTTCGATTTGGTGAACTGGTTCTAAAAGATCTGGTTACATCGAATGATTCGTTCGCGAACCGGATATCACTACATTTCAGTGTTTTGAAATCAGACAAAACAGACACTGAAGAGAAGACAATGCTGAATAAAGTCATAGTTTTTGCTATTTTTGTACCAAAATGTATTTTCGATGCAGTAATATGCAGTTATTAGCCGTGCCCACTGTATGTTTTGTTGGTTTTCATGAGACCCCCCTTGAAATGACCAGAACCCCCCAATTGCCCGCCCCAATCAAAATTGTCTGGAGCCGCCACTGTTCTGGAGACACATCGCATCCTGTAGAATATCTGCAAATAAGCACAAGTGATTATATTCAATAATAAGCATTTAATACAGACAAATACACAATTAAATACACGATCAAACACCAATATACAAATTGCAATGTATAACTTACGACTATTTTCGCAACTGGCAGCATCGCATGACGTCATGCGCGTGCACGAGAGGGGAGTCAGATTTATATGTATGATAGAAGAACATAAAGGCATCTACTCACAAACAAAGACTGTTTTTGAAATATTTATTTGTAGTTGTAGGGCATAAAGTTGACATTGTATGACACATACATGGCCTCATGTTGACTCCTCCTAGTCAATGTGGCATCAAGTTTGAAATATTCTAAAAACTTTTGTAATATTGCCACAGAATTATAATTTAGAAATGTCAAACTTTCCCCTTTAAATATTTTGTCAAATTAGAACTGCAAAATGGTTGCATTTCAGACACCTTAACCAAAATCACACTCCTGCTGATGTATAAAGTGAGAGAAGTGTGTGTGTGTTGCCACAGAGCAGCAATATTTGGTTTTTGTGATGTATGGCATGAGCTAAATATTCTACCATGGCATGGACATTGTGTAATAAGCAAAGAAATATGCAAAGTCCCATTAATTCCAAGTTAAAGACCGCCATGTTCATTCACAGTAATGAAACAATGAAAAAATATCTAAATTTGTAAATATATATTGAGGGTCAGTTTTGTAATTGACAAAGACTACAAGAAAACAAGGCAATGATAACATTAACATGTGAAATGAGGCAACTTATCTTAGTGTGGCTGAGAGATTTGGCTCAGTTTCCCAATAACTGACTGTGATGGCCCGATGCAGCCACACATCAGTGAGGAGTAATGTTGCGCATGCACATGCATACAAACACTTATTATTCATATGTTCTTGTAATTTATCCTGCACATTCTTTAGTATTTCGTTTTATTCTTTCAATAGTTTCTGTTCATATATTTATTTGGCAATAAGACTCAAACACGGTTTATTTTTCATTAAGATATTTATTTGAGTTGTAGTACATCACTGACTGATTGAAGTGCACACCATTTAGTTGGTATTGTGCAGTACATGCATCTATTAATATTACTTTCTTTGAGTTTAAGTTACCGCTGTGTTGCTGAGGAGTGGATGACTGGAGCTTTGGATGGTTCGGCTAGTTCCGCTACCAACCAGCAGATTTACTCTTTTAGAGGTCTAAACATGCGTTTTTATGATTTGGAGTTTGTTTCCTTTATGAAACCTTTGTATGTGATTTTTTTTTAATTCAGTAAAATATATTTTTTTGGAATATATTTCTATGATCCTCCTTCCTTGACTGTTTGGTCCCTCACACTGACTATGAAACCTATAGCCACATCAGAGGTGATCATTCTACAGGGGAGGGTGTGCTGGTAGGAAGGGGAGGGGACTTGGGACGATAAAGAAGGCAATTTAGCTGACAGACTTGAGCTTGATCCAGGGGCTGATGCCACGCACTTTCATAGGAGGTTCATTGTAGAAGATGTGGTTGCAGAGTTCCTCCAGTGGAGGCTCAGGGTCTGTGGTGGCAAACTGAGCAGCATCTTCAATCTCCTTCCTTACCTCCACATCAATCTCCTGCAAAAGGTGTCAACTGTTTAGTGAAAATAGTCCAGTAAATGTCCATCTTTCAGCAAGAAGAATTGTTATTTTTCAATGATTCCTGTTAGCCTAGTATCAGGAAAAGGAGGTAGGTAAGTTTTTGTATTTAATTATAGTTCTATTTTATTAGTTCTAGGTAGGGAGTGAATGATGTTTATGTTCTTTTGTTATCAATTAGGGTAGTTTATGTTGGGAGTCGGATATGCTGAAGTTCACCAACTGAGGTGAAACCCCTGAGCAAGGCACCAAACGCCCATCTGCTCCCAGGGCGCCTCAGAACGGGTTTGTGTTCACGGTGTGTGTGCACTTGGATGGGTTACATGCAGAGCACAAATTCCAAGTATGGTAATATAAATGAGTAATCCCTATCTTAACCACCAATGTGACTGACACACACAAGAACAACACTCACTATGTTAGTGATTGTGTCCTACTTCAATCTGACTCTCGTAAGCTTCTGCAGGCTCACCTTAAGCTCCTCCACGCTGACCATGTTGTTGCTCAGCATGCGATCCTTCAGCAACGTGATGGGGTCACTCTTACTGCGCACCTCCTGGATCTCCTCACGTGTGCGATAGCTATGGGAACAGTGGATAAGGAGACCAAAGATTGTCACATATGGGGAGGAGCACTAATTGAAAAACAACAAGTAGATGGTGGCTTCAAATCAAATCGTGTCTGCAGTGCACTACAAGTGAGCTGCACGCTGCAGTTAACAGGAATTGTCACTTGCACAATCGAGGCAGTTTCGCATCATCACTAAAGATTTTATATAGGAAAACAAAGTTATTTATGAACCACAGGATTGCTTGTAAGAAAGAATTAAATGCAAAAGAAAAGGCAGTAGAGCTGACTGTTTCCGTCAATGGTAAGTTTTAATTCAGAAGGTTTTTGATAATTTAAGAAAATTAGTTTTCTTGCTTGAGCAACTTAATATATCAATCTTTTACACAAACTATTTAACAATACTCTTTTAAACATTGAATAAGAAATGTTAGGAAATAATAAATGTTTGTTGATTATCAGATCAGTAAATGGCTTACTGGCTTAAAGGAAAATGCCACAGTTTTTCCATATTCCACTATGTTCTCTTCGAAGTTCGCATAACTCCCCTCTCCCTCTAACTTCCGTCAGTATAACCAACGTGAGGAGTTTTTAGGAGTGATGAGATTACTGCGCCAAGGTCAAAGTCCTGTAAAGTGCTCTTTCCCCATACATTAAAATTATCATTTTTATCCGATTAGGAAAGCGGCGTTTTATTTTATCACCATACTTACTCGTTTAACTACTCATGTAACCCTCCTTAAATAGGGAAAACATGAAAGTGTTTGGTAGCTTCTAAATTCATTTCTGTTTGGATCCTATGGAATGAATGATGCTAAGCTAAATGCTAGCTTATGCCGCGTTTCCACTGAAATTACCTGGAACCAGGAACTTTTTTCCACAGGAACTATTTTCCCAACAGACCTGTTGCTTTCTGCATTTCCACCGCGGTCTAAAGTACCGGGAAGATTAGGCATATACACTGGTGACGTAGGCCTGAGCGTGCTTCTCAATAAAAAGTATGCAAATTTCAGTGTTGCATCTTTGGTAGTTCAGACTTTGCGCATTCGACTCAGGAGTGTGATGTCCGCGACGACGGTGAAATCCGGTAATTCTGCAAACAGCAGCGTACTTGATAACGTCAGCTCGTCTTGGCTACTGTAATTTTCTTTACTGTATATTTACAATAAAACGAAATTGGATATCAAATACCACTGCCTCCTTTCATTTTCATTTAAACATAATAATAGCCGCAGAAATGTACTTTATTCTAAAGTGTATTGTGTATATATATAGCCATTACAATGAAACAAAATATTATATAAATTGCTTCTTTTTATTTTAATTTTAACATATAGATAAAATGAATACAGACCGAAGATTACCTGTAAGATTTACCCAAAACAAATTATATTTTATGTTTAACCACTAAAGAGACATCAGAGCCAGCGGCACATATCAGAAGGACGAGCCGAGGTGAGGCTGCTCTCGGCGGATACATAAGCACTGAGCTCCCGCTGATCGCGTGGAGCTGCCCGTCTCCAAAATCAGCCAAATACATTTTTAAATAGTTGCTGTCTTTATCAATAAATCGCAGATTTGAGAACTACATTCTCGCCTGAAAAACTTTTAAAATTACATTTCATGACACAATAACAGGAATATTTTGAAAATGATCCGAATAAATGGTGGCTGAAATCATAATGCTGTGTTAACTCAACCAATCAGCATGTTTAGCACCCAATTCCCACCACCGAAAGTTCCGGAACTTTGAAAAAGTACCACCTCGCCAGCAGGGATTTTCTGAGGGGCATTTTTTTTACCCGGAACTTTATTTAGTTCCTGGTTCTTGCAGTGGAAACACACAGAGTACCAGGTCCAAGTCCGTAGTTCCTGGGTAAAGTTCCTGCAGTGGAAAAACGGCTATAGTGGCACACTCTACAGTGATTAAGTGCACGCACTGAGACGGGAGAGGTACGTATCGACTCGCCTAAGTTGAGAATTGCACATAGTGGAATATGGAAAAATGGTGCCATTTTCCTTTAAAACAACAGTGAGCTTTGTTTAATATTATATAAAATCCTACCTTACTCCTGGGTCACTCATACTGTGTCCATGGTAACGATAGGTCAGCAGCTCCATCAAAATAGGACCCTATGAATGTAAATTTCAGATGTCTTTTTATTGCTAGATAAGTGCTTATATTTCATGAGTGTACAGTACAGGCCAAAAGTTTGGACACACCTTCTCATTCAAAGAGTTTTCTTTATTTTCATGACAATGAAAATTGTAGATTCACACTAAAGGCATCAAAACTCTGAATTAACACATGTGGAATTATATACATAACAAAAAAGTATAAAACAACTGAAAATATGTCATATTCTAGGTTCTTCAAAGTAGCCACCTTTTGCTTTGATTACTGCTTTGCACACTCTTGGCATTCTCTTGATGAGCTTCAAGAGGTAGTCACCTGAAATGGTCTTCCAACAGTCTTGAAGGAGTTCCCCGAGAGATGCTTAGCACTTGTTGGCCCTTTTGCCTTCTGTCTGCGTTCCAGCTCACCCCAAAACCATCTCGATTGGGTTCAGGTCCGGTGACTGTGGAGGCCAGGTCATCTGGCGCAGCACCCCATCACTCTCCTTCTTGGTCAAATAGCCCTTGATGCCTTCAGTGTGACTATACAATTTTCATAGTCATGAAAATAAAAAAAACTCTTTGAATGAGAAGGTGTGTCCAAACTTTTGGTCTTTACTGTATATGCAGACAGAAAACATCTTATAAGTAGTGTAACAATTATCTATACATCTCAATATCACAATATCACAGCACTCAAACCACAGCTCACTTTTCCTGATTTGCAGTGTTCAGCAGCAAATTTGGTGGCCTCTCTTACACAAAGGACATCCATGCCATCCACCTACAAAGCCACAGAAGAGCTGAGGAAGTATTCTGACATGAAGAGTAATTTTAGACACAAATAAATCCTGCATCTTACTCTTAATCCAGGGATGAAATCGCCTCTCTTGTAGTAGTCAGTACTAGCCGCCGCTCTCTCCACAGATGTACCCATGCCATATTGGTTATTCTCGCAAATGAAAATGCAGGGCAGCTTCCACAGAGATGCCATATTATATGTTTCAAAGATCTGACCCTGGAGAAACAGTGCAAAAGTGTACATGAAACCTCCCTGAATGCACAAGTTGTCCAATTTAGTAGCAGAATTATCAGCTTAAATCACTCATTAGGACTAGCATGATTGTTTGGAGCTGCGTGAAAGTGACTTACCTGATTTGCAGCACCATCACCATAAAGACAGACACACAGCTCATTCTTGCCCAGGTATTTGCAGGCCAATGCTACACCTGCCCCAAGAGGCACCTGGGATACACATGAATAGTTATTCAGTACTGATATCTGCACTCTATTCATAAGGAACTCTAATCTATTCAATTAAATTACCTGAGCTCCCACAATTCCATTTCCTCCATAAAAATGTTTAGTGTACATATGCATAGACCCTCCCTTTCCTTTGGCAATGCCTCCTCTACGACCTGATGAAGAAATAGAGATGCATAGAAGAGGGACAGAATAAACAAATATATAAACAAAACAGATCATTCAATAATAGAGAAAAATAAGAGATCAGAATTTTAAACTAAAGGTTTTGATGTTCTCACCAGTGAGCTCTGCCATTATCTCACGAACGGTGCCCCCTCTAGTGTAAGTATACCCATGGGCACGATAGGCTGTGATTAGATGATCTGATCGTTTGATACCGGCCTCAATACCAACTGCACATGCTTCCTGTTAAAGAACAAAATGCATTTGTAAGTGTTTCTGTCTCTACTATGTTGTCAACATTTACGATTACAAATGACTTTCGCAACCATGTGAATGAAAACATACAATAATATTCCATTTGTCTATTTTACGCTGGCACAAGTGAGTCTGATAATCTCGTGCATGTAAAGATTATATCTGTGTGTTTGTAATGCATGCGTTACCTGTCCATCATAAAGGTGACAGAAGCCCCTAATGATCTTCTGCTTGTAGAGCTGATCAGCTTTGAGCTCCATACGTCTAATGGTCTGCATCGTGCGATAGTACTGAAGTCCCTCCTCTCTTGTGAGCACAGCCTGCAGCGGAGGGCCCTCCTCCAGCTTGTGTACATCACAATTCTGGCAAAAAAAAAAAATGTTTATGCTTTCAAATGCATTAAGATGTTTTAATGTTTTCGCCTTGCTGGTCACTTAGGCTGCATTAATTTGATCAGGAATACAGTTAAACAATCATATTTTCAAGTTTTATTACAATTAATTGAAAATCCCTGTTTTATATTTTATTATATTTTGAAATGTCATCTATTTCTATAATGGAAAAGCTGAATTTTCAGCAGCTTTTACTCCATCACATGATCCTTCAGAAATTATTCTAATATACTGATTGGTAAAAAAACACTTCAGAGTATCAATGCTGAACGCAGATGTGCTGCTTATTATTTTTATGTAAACGGTGATGAATTAAAAATATATATATTTCAAAATATTAATTTAATAAAAAAAAACTGTACTAGCATCAAACCTATGAATGGTAGTGTATATGCACTTAAAAAAAAAACATAATTAAGAAAATGCTTATCTGATAAACTAACCTTAATATCAAAGGAGGCCTGAGGGGTAAAGTCTGCATAGGTCCTGGCAGATACCACCAATCTTGCGCCCTATGACAAAAAAAGAAAAAGAAAATGCAGTAAAAAATAAATAAAAATAAAACACTCAGCTGAGAAAATGAGTGAGGATGGTGTTAAAAAAAGAAAAAGCCAGTCACATAGAAACACACACACAACTGACAGGAACTGAAATGTTAACAAGTAACAACCCCGGTCAAAGCACTCTGAAGCAGGAAGTAAGCCCAGGGGAGACAAAATATATCTGTAATAATCCGACCTCCATAACCACTGTAATTTTACCCAACAACTACATCAACAAACCTGCAATACCAACAAATCAACACACAGGTCTAGACGTGGGAAAACTGACACAGTGCATTGTATCATTGGTTCTAAACTGACTTTGCACATCTTTTTTGATTATAGGTTTTCATGTAGAAAACTGAAACATCACAAGGGATCCTTCCATAATTAGATGTGAGACCAACATGCTGAGCAGATCTGTTGCTTTTGATATCTAACTGTGACAAAAAAATGAATCAAGTTTGTCGAAGAACCATCTGTTTAGTGATTGAAGTGTCATTGGCCAGAGCATTGTGATTGTGAGTATGCGAGTGTTCTGGGTAAAGTGGAAGGGTCATGTAATACTCCATATATTCATATATATGTATATGAAATTGACAGTATGTAATTTTAATAAAGGGGCTGCCAGTACTCACAGCAAGCTGTGGCTCTGGAAAGGAAGTCTCTCCAGCCATCCTGTGGGTGAACTCGGAGGAAACAACATCTGTCAGAGGTCTGTTGTGTGGCCCAAAGTGTCCTAAAGTCTGGCCACTGCTAGCTTGTCCTAAATCCTTGTATTCTGTACAAGTGTTTAAATGTATCTGAGTTAAAGGAGGGGAAGCTGAAGGGCTGTAGGGTTGTGCATCTGTGTGAAAGGGGGTCGGGATTCGGGATCAGGATCATGAGGAGCGGTCAAATTAGCATATTCACTCTGGACTGCCAGGAGCTGCAGAACGGCCCGGAGAGTGGAGGACTGTAAAAAGAAGGTCACATATCACTCCAGAGGCTCAGACTCAGAAGGCCATAAAAAGGGAACATTTAAAAGGAACAAGAAGAGAATTTTAGGCATTTAGAGACAACAAAGAAGGCGTTTTACTGCACAAACCAATCTAATCTATGATAATCTACACTAGGTAACTCACAGGCAATAAACAACTGTTGATGGCTACCAGTCAGATAGTATTCAAATGGTCAAAATGGCTGATGTTGACAGACACTGATTATTATGAGAATTGAGATGTACAGTTACATGAACTGAACATATTTTGTGCAAAGAAACTTTTAGAACTGAAACTGCCATTTTTGATAATCACATGGACATATAATATTATTAGCCAAATCATATGACAACTTCAAATACCAGAAAGCCACAATCTATCTCAAACAGGTTTCAACCGATGTCTCTCTTCCTATTAAAAAGTTTCTAAATCCACCAGAGAAAAAAATGGGTACTTTCCATGACAAATCGGGGAGTGTTTTAAACGTACACACGTCTCTGAGTGTGTGTGATTTTGTGTGTGTGTGTGTGTGTGTGTGTGTGATTTAAAGGTATGATGTGAGATATAGTAAATGGCTCAGGTAAATAGTGCAGAATTGTTCACCTCAAACCCATAACACAGCAAACTAAAAAAGCCACGATTAAATAAGCAGCAAGTAAAAAGCATGTAGAAGCATGTTTGAAGGGTTCACCCAAAAATGTCACCCTCATGTCGTTCCAAACCTGTAAGACCTCCGTTCATCTTCGGAACACAGTTTCAAAGTTTAGTTAGTGTGTAATGTTGTTGTTAGAGTATAAATTATATCTGTAAAATTCTAAAGCTCAAAGTTCAATGCCAAGCGAGATATTTTATTTAACAGAATTCGCCTACATCGAATGACCAGTTTGGACTACATCCCTCTAGTTCCTGCAGTAATGACGTCACTAAAACCATTTTTTGACTAACCTCCGCCCACATGAATACACAAACAGGGGGCGTGGTCTTGTTGCGCTTGCACGGAGAAGGAGGAAGAGCTGCGTTTGTGTTTGTCGCCATGTCGTTGAAACGCTGTTATTTTCATCTCAGAGTCCAATCACCTTTGTTTGGGCTTCCCAGGGAAGCTGTACTTAGAGATCAATGGTTACAATTTATGTTTAACTCGGTTCCCGGAAATTATAATCCACATGTAAAACTATGTGCAGCACATTTTGCTGAGGACAGCTTCCTGAGGACAACTTCCTAAATCTCAATCAGTTTAATGCCGGATTTACGCAAAAATGATTCAGACAATGCTGAATAAAGCCATAATTTTTGTTATTTTTGGACCAAAACGTATTTTTGATGCTTCAACAAATTCTAACTGACCCTCTGATGTCACATGGACTACTTTGATGATGTTTTTAATTAACTTTCTGGTACTTTCTGGTACCATACATACATTTTCATTGAAGGGACAGAAAGCTCTGGGACTAAATCTAAAATATCTTAAACTGTGTTCTGAAGATGAACGGAGGTCTTATGGGTTTGGAACAACATGAGGGTGAGTTATTAATGACATAATTTTCATTTTTAGGTGAACTAACCCTTTAATATGTCAAAACCAGTTATTGGAAATTCAGTGAGGATGATCAAAAAATAATAAGTGAGGAAGAAAGTCTTGGTAATGAAATAATTTCAAGCAAACATAATAATCATATTCATATCCACGGAGAGAACAAAAAGTGAAGAAAAGAGCAGCTGACACAGATGTCATATAAATAAGCCCATTTCTAAAACTACCATCCTTACCTCTGATACCAGTTCGGCTCCCTTAAAGGCAGCCCATGGAACAGTAAAAACGAGCAAATGTGATAGTGAGAGAGAGAGAGAGTAACAAATATTTTATTATTAGACTTAGGGTCACAGTTAGAGGAATAAAATTGATACAGTCATTACAGATGAACTGCAACTTTTAACTTGTCATCTAGAGTAAGAAATTAATCAGGGCTCATGGAAAAAAAAGACATCAATATACCCATGTTTTGAATTGCTTTGTTGTTTTATTATATGTTCAGGCCAATGTAGTTATTGGATTAATAAATGTATCATATCTAAGAACAAATGTGTAGTTCATATTGAAGTATTTTTCATGAGAAAAAAAAGTAGGACAGATAAGAAAAAGCATTTGCATGTCAAACTAGCGATAAAGAATAGAGGCATATCATTTAAAAAAGTAACTGGACAATTATTTAATATTACAATTTTTAAATTTGATTAAAGTATTTGAAGTCACTTTGAAGACTCTAAGTGAATATGTTATAAGGTTTTTGGGAAAACATGCCCTGACAAAGGCAAAAATATGTCCCTTAAAATATTTAACAGTAAAAATATTGCAGCAAAACAACAATAATAATAATAATAAATATCTTATTATTATAGCGAATAATTCTGGACACGCTTATAATGTTGTAAACTCCTACTTACTCAAGAACTGAGTGGCATTAAACTAATAGAAACAGACTAAACATTGCTGTCCACTAAGTGTTGCATAATACAAAGTATATCAAGCATCTGGACATTTTCCACTGGACAGTAAATATGATGAAATACACAGACTGTCTCTCTCACAGAGGTCACCTTCTATTTCTGACAGAGAATTACAGAAACGGACTACCATTTACCAAGCTTTTTCTGAAAAGCACATTGTTTCTCGTTATAGTGTTTTGTTATTGGTTAGCGTTAGTTCAGTGACAGCTTGTTGACTAACTAGACGTTACCCTCACAGTGCATTTTAGCTAGACATCCAAGCTAAATCAATTTTTACAAACAGTAAAATATCTGAATATACTTACATCAGTAATAAAAAGAAATGCTACATTAGACGACGTGAAATAACCAGCACAAACGTGAGAATTAGACAGCAATGCGAGGGTGTCAGTCTGGCCTTGCGGACCCGAGGCAAGGTCAACATGGCATTACTGCGCTTCAAAACATTCGTCAATTTGCTAAGAAAACCAGCACACTTTATGAATCAAGGGATACAAAACTTACGTTCCTGCTGGCGCTGCCCCTCAGAACGTTAGAAATGATGGTTAGCATCTTTCGCATAATATTAACCCACAGCTAACCAGAAACAGATCATTCAGTCCTATTCTCATACAAACCAGAGCGCACAGTAAACAAGGTTTACGCCGGCTGCAGATTTGCTGCACATTCCATTGTAAATACCGCCCCCTGCTGAGCAGAGCCCGCACTACACCAGCATTCTCAGGCTTGATTCTGAGCTTCCTGCATCACTAGCATGTAGTATTCTGTCCTTACAGAGTGATATATATATATATATATATATATATATATATATATATATATATATATATATATATATATATATATATATACTTCATGCATAAAAAAGTATGTTCATTTTGTTGTTTTTAATCAAGATTCAAGAACTTTATTGTCATATGTACTACAGTACAATGAAATTCTTACTTTGCTTACTCCTCTTGAGAATGACAGGGTATAATGGGAACATATATAACTAACACATGCAATTCAAAGTGTGTTAAAAAAAATAACAACTTTATAATAGCTTAAAAAAGAGATTAAAGAAAGGAAAAGAGAACCCTTATGTTAATAAAAAAATGTAAATAAAAAATTCTTGACAGAATAAATGTGTAGTGCAAGCAGCAATGAAGTGACAAATTGTAAAGTGTCAAGAGGTGATAAAGTGTCAGTGTAAAGACTAGTGTTTAAATTGTCAGTAAGGTGCATTAAAAAAAAGCACCAAACTTTGGAATGCAATTGCACCGATCCACAAACAAGGCTCACTTATTCGTGTGCTAACACAAATAATACAATTTCAAAACAACTGTAAACGTTTAACATTTATTTTAGAATTGTGAGGTGTTTAGCATTGAATTGTTTATGTGATGCATTAAATTATATAAAAATATGGCATCTTACCTGATAAAGGTCTATTTCTGTCTTTTTCCTTTTTGCAGGATACTGTATTTTATTAAGATAATTTTAAGATAATTTTGTAAAATCCAAATATTCTTTACAGATCTTTACTAGTAAGATGTTCAGTGAACCATAAACAATTATTGCACATGCATCTGTGGTACAGTCGTTCACAACAGTTTATAGGCAGCAGTCAATTAAGGTGACACTTAAAATACCTTATCAGATATAAACCCCAAAAAGGTTCCTGATCACCTTTGTGAACATGTCATAAGTCCTGCTGCATCGAGGTATAAGATGTGCATTGCTACAGGGAGACATAAAGCACATATAATCATCCTTGTAGTGACAAACCACATGTAATGAAGTGCCCACCACCCAATATATTTGTGAATGAATCTGTGAGTTTAACAGTTTCTGAGTCTCCTCGTGTGGCTCTCGTTCTTCTCTTGACCCAGCTGCTTAACCGAGGACACCCTTGTTGTTTCTCGCCCGGAAGTGACGAAATCAAAGTACTGATGGCGGCTCACAGTTTGCTCCCGGATATGTAATGAAACGAATTTGATGGCGTTTTGTTGGACTTTTGGTAACTTGGCCGTTTGTCTGAAGTCCTGAGATTATAATCGAACCTGTCGAGCACAAGAGTCGTCAATCCGTGTAGGGGTTATTTGTTTTAAAGCTGGTTAGACCCACAGCTAGTTGCCTTACCATTGAAATACAAGTCCAGTTAGCCTGTATTCGCAGAGGTTGGTTTGTGTGCGTGGCTACTACACACTTAAAGACGTTTGACATTTAAACAGTGTTGTGTCACTGGCTGGTCCAAGTGTAGCATATTGTCAGGTTTCTGTAGTTTGGCTAGCCTCTCTTGCGGTACTTTAAAAGCAAAAGAAGCGGCGGGAAGTTGTTAGCCCCGTCTGATTAGCTGTAGCCGTGGTCCTGAAGTCATTGCTCTCTAGTGGATAGTGTGAGTCTCTTCTATGCTTCACCGTCGAGCTGTTCGCAGACTGTCAGCATGTTGAAGACACGACAGTGTTTACTCGGGATTCGCAGTTTTCTCGGAGTGACGTCTAGAATATGGAGTTTCATTTTATACATCCTCAGGAAGCATCTACGAACGGTGAGCGAGTCAACATATGTCAAGTGAATCACTTAAATGTTTTTCTGTTTTTCATGTATTCCGAGAAGTCATCTGTAAATAATATATATATAATATATATATTATTTTATTTAAATGTTCCTGTCTTTAGATAATCTTTAAAAAAACATAATCTAGCATTGTTTGATATGTTAGAAAATGTGTAAACAAATCATTCGAGTAATATTGTTTTCATGCACAAATTCTTAAGAGTTGTTTGTTTTTAACATTGCTCAGATTTTTGTAATTGATAATATATTTACTGTGCTGTCATTTATGGAAAATGTCATGGTCCTCATTCACTATTCCGCTGGGTCACTGTAGGATTTGTAATAATAACATTACCTTGGTATACGAGTATAGAAATATGTTTTAGATTTGTTGTCTGCTGCTTTTATTGTTGATTTGTGTTTTAGTACTCCTATTTATTGTTTCAGAAAAGTTTGATGAAACTTTGGCACAGTAGGAAGTTTCAGATTGTGCCTGCTTCTGCTGTACCTCTGTTATCCTGGGGAAGTTTGTTTATGGTGCTGTATGTCCTAATTACTTGGGACTATGGACCCCTTCTGTATGTTATTTAGCCTGCCGTGAAGGGAGTCACAGACTTATAACTATTAAAGCACAATACGCTCACTGAGAAAGGTATCAAATATTTCCAAACTAAGTCTTGACAACAAGTTTTTTTTTTTTTTTTTTGGTCAGGAGTTCTACATTTTCAATTAACCACACAATAAAAGCATCTTATACATGTTTTATTTTTCATGTATATGTTTTGTTCAAAACAAGTTTTAATTGCTAATAATTGTTAAGAATAATAAGGGCTATCGTGTAATTTCATAAACGCACCGTTGCTGGAAAACTGTTCTAATAAATTGATGCATCCAAGACTATAATGTTTGGGGCTTCTCTGTAAAAACAGCTCAAAATGACCTTGGTTTGTTTTACGTAACTACCTGAGCATGTGGCATGTGTGTCCTAGTAAATTTGATTTAGGGATTTTACTAGGGATGCACGATAATATCGGCACAATATCGGTATCGGCCGATAAAAGCTTAAAATGACCATTATCGGTATCGGCCGATATGAATATTTCTGCCGATGAGCCAAACCGATATTGTCCAAGTGAAATAATTGACCTGTTTTTCAGATGTGAATGTCTGTCTACATTTGTAAAATAATAAATTTATGGTAGAATCAGTACAGAAGAGATACATGGATTTCTCTTCAGTAAAATTAAAGTTTAAATATATCAGTATATATTTGTATATATATCGATATCGGTATCGGCATCGGACAAAATTATTTTGAAAATATCGGCATATCGAATATCGGCCAAAATCCAATATCGTGCATCCCTAGATTTTACTGCTTCTACCTTTTATGGGTTTTTTTTTCACCAACATCCATTAAGTATTTTTTTATATATCAGTTTTATTCTAATCACACAAAACGGTTTGTATTTTATACATAAAATCACATTGCATAAGTAGATATGAAAAGATTTTTCTACTTGCCTTACACTTCTGTAACTTCTTTTGGCAGCTGTTTTGAATGTGTATTAATAGTCCAGTAGTGGCAGTATAGTGCCATTCTAGGTGTCTAGATAAATAGATGTCTGCTATACGATGCCCTCTTCTGAGGTTTTTGCGCCAGCGTGATGAAAGGGTGAAAGAGATGGAAATATTAGGAAGAGAAATTGATAATGAAAAGAACCAGAACTCTGCAGGGCCTCTTTATGATTGGTTTGAATATCGTGCATTTTGGGAGCGAGATAAAGATCACATGACTGTTCCATGTGCATCACTGACTCTGTCTCTGTCTGCTGTCCTGTCTTCCACAGATAATCCAGTACCAAACAGTGCGTTATGACACATTACCTCTCTCCCCTATTTCCAGAAACAGACTCCGTAAGTTCCCTCACCCGGTTCTTCTCCCTCTGTATGTGCAGTTCTGTCCGCTAGGAGAGCTTCTAACCACACAACTGGATGCAATGTTGCAATTTATTGACGACTCATTTGTGACCCAGAATCATGTTTTGTATCTAAATCAGTCAGCAAACATTTGTTTTTAAGAAGTGATTACCTTACACTTTGGGTAGAGTTGATTCCTCTGTGAAGAATTCTGTAAAATACTAACTTTTTTATAATCAATATTTAGAAATTATAATAAAAGCATGAGATCATATTGGCATAGGATTGGGAGAGGTTGGTGGACATGAGATGTTAAAACTTAATGTTGAATCACCACTTTTCACTGTGTGTGTGTGACGCATATTGACCATTTGCTGCTTAGATGCGGTGAAGAAGAAGATACTGGTGTTGGATCTGGATGAGACTTTAATTCACTCTCACCATGATGGCGTCCTTAGACCTACAGTGAGGCCTGGTACACCGCCAGACTTTATCCTCAAGGTACATGAATATACTGCTTTTTACTGAAAAAAAGCCCCTGACACTAGCTAGCTCTGTCATTTTTCTATTCTATCTGTTTTCTTTTTGTTTATTATATAATAAAAAAAAAAAGACTTGTTATGTTTGCTGCGTTAGGCTAACTGAAACAGTCATAGCACTTGCATATTGTTGCTCTTTTGTTGATTTTGATTGATTTTATTGTAAGTTGCTTTGGATTAAAGCATCTGCTAAACGACTAAATGTAAATGTACCATCTATTGAAAACTCTCTATTGATTTTTTGTTTATTTAGAAATTAATATGTTTATATTCAGCACGCATGCATTAAATTGACAGTAAAACGACTATGATGTAGATTTACAAATGTTAGAAAAGATTTTAAAAAATTTCAATAAATGCAATTTTTTGAACTTTCTATTCATATCAAAGATTCCTGGAAAGATGTATCATGGTTTCAGCAAAAATATTAAGCAGCACTACTGTTTTCAGCATTGATAATAATAAGAAACTGACTTGAGCACCAAATCATCATGATTTCTGAAGGATCATTTGACACTGAAGACTTGAGTAATGGCTCCTAAAAAATAGCTTTTCCATGGGAATAAATTACATTTTAAAATGTATAAAAACAGGTATTTTAAATTATAATAATATTTCTGAATATTATTGTTTTTCTGATTTAAAAAATGCAGAATTTATTAAATTTTGATTATGGATGACACCTTCTCTCTCTTTCTCAGGTGGTAATAGACAAACACCCAGTCAGGTTTTTTGTCCATAAAAGGCCACACGTTGACTTCTTTCTAGAAGTGGTGAGTAAAATTTGTCATTTGAGCAAACACATTAGTCTTTTTTTTTATTAGTAAATGTTGCTAAAGGTGAAGTTGGTTTGTGCTCTAATTTTTCTTTTGACAAAATTAATTCACCAATATTCTAATGAGTATAATGTGTACAGTGTGTCCTCTTGTTGTAATATATATCAGGTTAGTCAGTGGTATGAGCTGGTAGTATTTACAGCTAGTATGGAGATCTATGGATCGGCTGTAGCAGATAAACTGGATAACAACAGGGATATTCTCAAAAGAAGATATTACAGACAGGTAAAAACCCACTGCCTCCACATTTGCTCCTGATAAGGTATTTTAGGATTACTCTATGCACAGACTTTTTGTTGACTGATCCTGTCTATGAAGTAGTTTTTCATGTCTGTTTGTTCACTTACTGAACCTGTTCATCTGTGTATCTCTTTCCTGTTCTTTTTTTAGCACTGTACTTTGGATTTAGGGAGCTACATTAAAGATCTGTCTGTAGTACACAGTGATCTCTCCAGTATAGTCATTCTGGACAACTCGCCTGGAGCTTATCGAAGTCACCCAGGTTTGAGATCTATATCTTTACATCTATGGCGAGCACATTCAAGATGATTTGTGACCATTGACCACAAAACCAGTCTTAAGTCTTTGTGGTATATTTTTAGCAATAGCCAAAAATACATTGTATGGCTTCTTTTATGCTAAGATCGTTAGGATATGAAGTAAAGATCATGAAGATATTTTATAAATGTCCTACAGTAAATGTATCAAAACTTTTTTTATTATTATTAGTAATATGCAGTGTTAAGAATTCATTTGGACAGTTCGCAATTTTCTCAGTATTTTTAATTTTTTTTTGCACCCTCAGATTTCAGATTTTCAAATAGTTTTATCTCTGCCAAATATTGTCCCATCCTAATAAACCATGAATCAATGGAAAGCTTGTTTATTCAGCTTTCTTGTGATGTATAAATCTCAGTTTTGAAAAATTGACACTTACGACTGGTTTTGTGCTCCAGGGTCACATTTAGTATCAGTCCACTCAGATTTTCAAAATGTAATGTTAATTCTATGTTTAGGGAGACAAACATTCATCTTGAGCATCCATAAAAAAAATATAAAAAAAATTTAGCAGTTGCTAAAATAATTTTGTGTAATAAATTGTTTTATGAATGTAATTTGAATTTTGTTTTCACCCCCAGACAATGCAATACCTATAAAGTCGTGGTTCAGTGACCCAAGTGACACAGCACTTCTTAACCTGCTCCCAATGTTGGATGCATTGAGGTATTAACATTTCTTTAAGTCATGGTCATAGTAACCTCTTAATCATGACTAGGACTACACAGAATTTATGCCCAATAAATTATGCACAGTTTGAACATCTGTCATCATATCTGTCTGAATCTATACTAGGGGTAAGTAATACACCAGTAGACACGATTAACCGTTAGATATTTGTCAACTGGTAGAGATTTTGGACTATCATCTCTATCATCCCGGTTTCATGCTTACATGGCATTGTTGTGCCATGCGTTCATTTAAAGTTATAATTTGTACGCATTTTTAAGCATTACGGTTAAAAAAAAAAAAAAAGTGATTTTAAGCTGTTGAATCAGCAGCGCAAGAGAACTAATTTCGCTATATGCATGTGAAGAATTATTTTTGAATGTGAAGAGTTATTTTTGCCCCGTTATAGGTCTTGAATGGTTAAATACTAGGGGTGGAACGATACATGTATCTTGATACGATGAATGAGTACATACAACGAACACAGGCAATTCACCCCAATCCAGAATGTGGCGACCACAGCAATTCAACGCTGTTTGATAACCAGCTGCCAGCAGAAGAACAGCAAATGCCGTGTGTTGCACACTTGAAAACAAATCCCACTAGACAGTGACCATGTGCTGATTTTGAATGCGTCTATGAACTTTTATGCCAGCACAATCACTTCAACTGTTTCCTTATAACACCAGAATCAGCTTTAAACACTTATTGTCTTATTAATAATGCATCATTGTATAAAGGTCTGCTTTTTTATTAATGAAAACAAATAGGATGTAGCTTTCTGCCATTTGAGTTTCCTTTCTGTGTACAAATTAAGTGCCACAAAAATGAACTGAAACTCACTTCCCCTAGTTTATCTGTAAACTAAATCAAATATATTTCAAGAATTTATTCTTTGTATGTATATATGTACTGCAGATTATATATGTGTAAAATAATTTAATATTTAGTATTTTTACATCTAGGTGGAAAAAACTAATTTTTACTACTGTCTTTTCAAATGGAATGAAAAGAAACCGAACATAGTAGATTATTTTTTCTTTTTTCTGTTGTACCGAAATCGTACTGAACCGTGAGCCCTGAACCGAGGTACGTACCGAACCGTGACATCTATGTACTATTCCACCCCTATTAAATACACACAATTGTATGTCAAAATGCCTGTCTTTGCAAGTATCCTCATAAACACAGTAATTTAGGTCTTAAGTGAAAGCAAACAGCTAAGAAAGAAAACGTGTAACAGTATGTTGGATCCGGGAAGCTCTTAAAGTGACAGCAGTCTAATATTCCTGCTGTCTGTCATTCATGTTAATCAGACAACAAAAGAGAAAATCTCTCACTGCTCTTGACTAAATCATCTTTGTAAATTTAATTAAAAGAAATATATATTTTTTATTGGATCAATGTATGAAATCATGAAGCAAAAATAACCATATTGTGTGAGATATTGCTACGGTGAAATAAAATCACTCATATTGTGATACAAGATTTTGGTCATATTGCCCACCCCTAATGTATTCATAGTCCAAAGAAGTCAAATATTCTAATAATAATACAAAAATGCATTCTGTCTAACAGTGCACACAGATTGATAAACTTGATTCCAAAAAAAATCCTTTGAATATCACAGGTTAGTTTCTAATTAAAATTGTTTGGGAGTTTTTGAGCATGACTGCTAAATCACCCACAAATTGTTCTGTTCTGATTGAACTTTTGTCACGTCTCATGTTGCCGTTTCAGTAATTTGCCCTGTTTTTTCACTCCCTTTCTAGGTTTACCTCAGACGTTCGCTCCGTCCTCAGTCGAAACCTCCACCAGCATCGTCTTTGGTGATCATATCTGGCAGGGCCAATCTCTCTTCTGGTCGCTGTCTGTTTTTTACATGGCTCTGCCCGCTAAGTGTTAGCCTCTCCTGCACTGGAACTGTCAGCCTCTTGTCATCGTAAGCTCCCATTAGTCATATGGACTCCTCTGAGGAAATGCTAAGAAATGCTGGGAGGACAGAAAGGAGAGACACATGATGAAGCGGCGATTACAATAAACTCAAGGCAAACGGAGAGGCCAGCATTTTTTTATTTTATTTTATTTTTTTCCTTAAAAAATGGAAACTCTGCCTTACAGTTGTTGCATTCAACATGTGCATGATGGAGTGTTTCTGAGTGAATGGGGGTGAAAGCTTCTGATTTCAATTTTACCTTTTATTTTTTTTTAGGAAAATTAATCGGTGAATCACTTCATAAGCACTTACCCCCCCCCCCCCTCCTCAACATCTGTGTTTGTCTTTTTAGTTTCGTATGACCTTAGCACAAATGGTCACATGGTCTTATCTACTCATTCTCTCTCTAGGATTCTGTCCTTCCTCTCTCCTTTGTTTTTTCTGTCTGCCATCTCAGGTATCTGGTCCTCTTCTCTGTTAAGAGCGAGAGCTGTTAATACCGTTGTACTAATAGTATACTGTGGTAGAGAAAAATGTACGAGAAGCAGGAGAGAAAACTACAGTTCAAAATTACAGCTTATGGTATTAATTTTCTGTGTTTTTTTTAAATGGCTCATATGTGAAACCTCTGGTTAAATCAGAGAGGTTTTCACGGATGCTCTTTGATATGGATACATCAGCTACTGAAAGAGACCCTGAGCAACAAGGACTCTTCTATAACAGAAAAATAAAATGGAGCCTTTTGTCAACAACTGAAATTATTGTCTCTTCCAATTTTTTTCGGGTGGGGGGGTATTTAACATTTAGATTGGCTGAACTTTGTAAAGTATTTAGACTCTTAACCAATTTCTCATTTTACTGAATTACAGATCCTGGATTCTGTTTTGTTCTTGTGATATTTAGATTTCAAAGCAATAAATTTAAAGCTTACATTCAGATCTGTCTCCATCCATTCAACAACTGATAGATAAAACAAAGTTTGTCCCTATTTATTTATTTTTTTTTTCGATAATCCGTTTAACCTGGGTGTACGTCATAATACACAATGCTTCCATTGCATGAAAAAATTTATGTAAGAATATGTATTTTGGATGAAGAGATTGTTCCAGCATTTAAATATTGTAAACCTAAGCAGTGAGAGGAGGTCTGTACCATTTTCATCAAAATTGAGAATGACTTTAGCACATTCTTCTATTTATATTTGTTCCAGGGTTTTTTTTTCCTAGAGATGATGCACTACAATTTTTTTTATAGTGCCCAGATTGACTTGCATTGGGCTTTGACAGTAGAACATATATTTAAAATAACTTAGGCCTAATATTGTTCGCTAACTGAAACTTCTGTATTATTTTTTTCTTTGTTTTGCTCTGTTACTTCTAATAAATCAAAATAATGAGAAAGAACCAAATTGCCTATCACAGCTATGCTGATGATACCCAGATTTACCTAGCCTTATCTCCAAATGACTACAGCCCCATTGACTCCCTCTGCCAATGCATTGATGAAATTAATAGTTGGATGTGCCAGAACTTTCTTCAGTTAAACAAGGAAAAAACTGAAGTCATTGCATTTGGAAACAAAGATGAAGTGTTCAAGGTGAATGCATACCTTGACTCTAGGGGTCAAACAACTAAAAATCAAGTCAGGAATCTTGGTGTGATTCTGGAGACAGACCTTAGTTTCAATACTCATGTCAAAAGCAGTACCTAAATCAGCATACTATCATTTAAGAAACATTGCAAGAATTAGATGTTTTGTTTCCAGTCCAGACTTGGAGAAACTTGTTCATGCCTTTATCACCAGCAGGGTGGACTATTGTAATGGGATCCTCACCGGCCTTCCCGAAAAGACCATTAGACAGCTGCAGCTCATCCAGAACGCTGCTGCCAGGATTCTGTCTAGAACCAGAAAATCTGAGCATATCACACCAGTCCTCAGGTCCTTACAATGGCTTCCAGTTACATTTACGATTGATTTTAAAGTACTTTTACTCTTATATAAGTCACTAAATGACCTAGGACCGAAATATATTGCAGATATGTTCACTGAATATAAGCCTAACAGAGCACTCAGATCACTAGGATCAAGTCAGTTAGAAATACCAAGGGTTCACACAAAACAAGGGGAGTCTGCCTTTAGTTTTTATGTCGCCCGCAGATGGAATCAGCTTCCAGAAGAGATCAGATGTGCAAAAACACTAGTCACATTTAAATCTAGACTTAAAACGCATCTTTTTAGCTGTGCATTTATTGAATGAGCACTGTCAAATGTCCGAACTGATTGCACTATATTTTCAATGTTTTATTTTATTTTATTTTTATGTAAAATCATTTTCTAACTGTCTTTAAATATCTTAATCATTTTAAAAGTTTTAAAATTGCTTGTTTTATTTTTGTTATTTTTCTTCATGATTATTTTACTTTCTTTTATGTAAAGCACTTTGAATTACCATTGTGTGCGAAATGTGCTATATAAATAAACTTGCCTTGCCTTGCCTAATAAAAATCAAACCGGTACCATACACACTGTACATACATACATATATACAATTCATAAAGCACAAGCAGAACATATTTCTATGTACAACATTTATAAAAAAAAATCTTATACATTTTAATTCAGTGGAGCATTTAATGTAATTATGCAAGAATGGCTTTATGGATGGTTTTCACAAAATCATTCATTCTGCGTTTGTTTCATGAATAAGCCCCAGTGTTTAAAGTGTGGGCAATGTTGGATTTGTGCCACACTTTGAATGTGGTCAAAACCTCTGAGCACAAAATCTGACCCATCACCGCAGGGTTAATATGATGCTTTAAGCAGTTCATCTTCATCTTTACATGTCTTAGAGTGGCTTCTTTTGTGCCACCCTACAATTAGTGTTTTATAGAGATCTTGATGGAAAACTGATACATCATTGCTCCACTTACATGGTCAAAGGAATTGTTGGCTTCACTGTGGCTTTGTGGCTTGTTTTCCAAATCATTTTGAAGGATGACTTTTTCTAGGGACTGCCTGGGCGACTTATTTAAGCATTTATTGAACTAAATTTGACTGTTGGGTTTAAATACCTATGTAAGGTATCCATATGTGACCTAAAGTTTTATTTAAGTCATCTTTGTTTACTTTGCCTCATGGCTTGGGTTTGACATTCTGAACTACCATATTCCCTTATGAGAGGGAGCAGACTGTTAGCAAAATATCAGATGTGTTTTGATTGAACTTGAAACCTTTCTGTGATTTCTAATGACTAATTTGTCAAACTTAGCCGGCTTTTTATTTGATTTAGTATGGCTTATAATTGTACAGTTTCAGGCAATGCCACGCAGGCCTCCTGGCTACTGCAGACGTCATTACGCAATTGACGTAATGTGACGTGCGCCGCCTCCCTTGTTCCTTGTTATTGGATATCCCTCCGCCCTCGGACGCAGTTATAAAAAAAACAAGCTAGTTTGTAAACACCATCGACGGTAGATTTTCCTGGAGATTTTTAATATCTCCTAGCCTTTGACAATGAAGTTTATGTACAAAGAAGAACATCCATTTGAAAAGCGACGATCCGAAGGGGAGAAAATCAGAAAGAAGTACCCGGATAGAGTGCCTGTGAGTCAGACAAATGAGTTGTTTTTGTCAGGGCCCCGCTTGTACACATAACATAAACCGAGGCTTTACACAGTGACTTAGCTAATTTATTAAGGGAAACCGTGTAATAATAATCATTCGTCTAAAACACACGAAACAGTGCATATATATGGTTAATCAATGAATTGTCATCGTCGTTTTAAACTGTCCTTCAAATATATTAAAGGACTGGCGTGGCGTTAGCCTCAGTTAGCTTACGTCTCAATACAAAATTGTGGCATCGTTAACATTACAAGTAATAAAATAACTAATATATTTTTTATAAGATTATGTGATGTAAGTTTACATTCGATGGATATCAAGGTATTAAATATAGAGAGAGAGATCGTCTCTGCGAGTCATTTATACGAACCTTCTTATTTTGACAGAGTCGAGGACAAAATGACTAAAATATGAAATTGTCTTGCATACAGCACTATGTGGCCTCTCAGACTAGGTACAGTCTCAGTTGCATTATGTGTCGTACTCAAATATCAGCAGCCAAATTTGTTAGAAAGGGAATGTTTCCCTAAGCTGGGGAATTCCTATAACAGCACTGTTATTATACTACTAAAAGATGCTGTTGTTATCGCATTACTGTTGTAGGGGAATTTACAGTTAAGACCCAAGGACCAGATATGTCGCAATGAAGACCAGGAGTCAGAGATGAGTTCAATTAATAATAATAATTTTACTTGGAGAAAATAGTTTGCAATTTCATCAGCAGAAGTCAGCTTCAACACTCTCGAAGGAGTTCGCAGGCCGCCCCCAGTACAATACAAAATCAACCACAGTTATACCCTGACAGAGGATACTAATTGCGTCAATACATGAGTCAACAAAATTCTGATTGGTTCCAAAACCTAGATAAAACTCTCCAAAGACGTAGATCTGATACGCTGGACACTGGCAGTTGATTGTTTGTCCTGGGACTGTCTGAGCTTCTCCCTGTACAGACAGATACTAACACACATACACAGAGAACTTATCTAAAATTCAAGGCTTTCTAGCACTGGCAAGTGTCTTATCATTACGATTGGATACACACACATAATATGTGGACATTAATCTTGAGGAAAATAAATACAGCAGACATAAGGTTACACATTTCACTCTTGCTATAACTTGATTAATAGTCAAACAAGAAATCATGTAATAATATAATTAATATCAGTATGAAGGATATGGCAACTCGGCATCCACTCCTTCACTGTCATTGTTTATTACTACAAACAGTGATTTGTTTTCCGCAGGTGATCGTTGAGAAAGCTCCCAAAGCCAGAATAGGAGATCTGGACAAGAAGAAATATCTCGTCCCATCTGACCTCACAGGTTTGATTCCTTAAGTAATACAGAACAAATTACATTATATTTAATAGTATTAAAGATATGAAGGATATGTATTGACATATATATTTTTTTATTTATTTTTCTTATTTCTGAAGTGGGGCAGTTCTACTTCCTCATTCGGAAAAGGATCCACTTAAGGGCCGAAGATGCCCTCTTCTTCTTTGTAAACAACGTCATTCCCCCAACATCTGCCACTATGGGGCTGCTTTACCAGGTACATCATTTGAATGTATCTGAATATAATTATTTTAGTTTGTTTTAAAGGTGGTCATATGATGTTGCTAAAAGTAACATTATTTGGTGTATTTGGTGTAATGTAATGTGTTTATGCGGTTTAAGGTTAAAAAAAAACCCATATATTTTCCACATACTCTACATTATTGTTGCTCCTCTATGCTCCACCTTTCTGAAATGCATGATTTTTACAAAGCTCATCATTCTGAAAAGCGAGGTTTAGGCTGATTGGCCGAATACCTCAAGCGTGTGACGGTAATGTTATGCCCCTCACCATACTATGATGCCGTGTTCCAGCGTGACAGACCAAACTCTAAAACCCATTACAAAGGAGGCATTTGTTGCATTCAGTGGGTACATAATTATGGATTATCATGAGAGGGCAGTCACACTTGACTTTGAATGTGCCAAAAAAATTTGGACACTGCTGCAAATATGGGTGGGAGAAGGATATAACATCAGGTTATAAACCAAATATCCCCTCAGTTATCACAACATGGATTCATATGTACTTGTACTCGTTGAAATGGTCTTATTATATTGTACGCTCTCTCTCTCTCTCTCTCTCTCTCTCTCTCTCTCTCTCTCTCTCATATATATATATATATATATATATATATATATATATATATATATATATATACACACTCAGCAATAAAAAAATTATAAAACGTGTCAGCATTAAAATGTACCTTCTGTTCCTGTTTGCATTGACACTTTTTATTAGATTTTTATAATATTTTAAAGATGTATTATATAAAATGACCGCCTTTTTACGCATTCTGTTGCATATCGCGGCACGTAAACATAAGCAGATCTGCATTTGTGATTGGAAAAATGACAAACAACAAGCACTACTCTACACGTTTGAATCATCAGTGGCAAATTCTTTAAATATGAAAATGTACTTACAGACTTACAGTGCTTAGAAGCACCACACTGTCCTTGCAAAGTTGGAATTGTCCCACTTCATAGAAACAGCCTTTGTGCACTAACAGCATTGTACTCTCCCAGCTTCAGGAAACAGTTCTCCATAAAATGTGCTGCAAACATTTGAATATTTGGGTTGAACTGTTCTGGAACAATGTTGTAAGTCCAACTTAACCACTGATTTCTAGTTGTCTCTTCTTTTGGAAGACCAAACAAAGTAGTTTCGCTTTCACAACGAAACACACAGCATCTCCACAACATGGCGGTGGAAGCAGCAACAATATAAATAAATAAAGCAAGAATCAAAGTTACGTCTTCTTTCTTTGCGTGATCATTTGGGCGGTGTTATGCAAATCTTCCCACACAGTGACATCGACATAATGTTCGTGTTTAAACAAGGCGACTTGGGGGGCGTGGGCGAGTCTTAACATTGATAAAGAATATCTCTCTGGGTTTGAGACTGTAGTCTTCGCATCTTTAGGGATCTTATATGCACAAACAGCTTGTAACACTCCAAAGAGAAAGGAAAACCTGAAATTGCATCACGACCCCTTTAACTGAACCTTTTGCACCTGTTTGTTTATATCAGTAGATTTTATAAAATATAATTTGTGAATAATGAAAAAGAAGCATTTCTAAACTATTTGTCCCTGTTTTTGTGTTGTAGGAGCACCATGAAGAAGACTTTTTCCTTTACATTGCCTACAGTGATGAAAGCGTCTATGGGGACGTTTTGAGAGATGTGTAACCAATTTACTTGCCCCACACTACCCTTCCTTAAAATAAAATGATCAATACATTAGGCCACACAAAATGTACATTTTGAATGCAATTTCATATCCTCCAAGTCTGTTTATGAAATATTGTTTGTACTCCGTGTTGCCTGCATATTGTTCCTTCCTACTTAAGAGTTCCTCCTTCAGTCTTGCTTTTAGGCAGACCGGATACAACCTACGTCCTGGTCTGTTTCAGTAAATTAGTGGTACTGATATGCATAAAAGCTTTTTTAGTGTTCTACACTTCTCCTTTCACTTTTTCTCACTTTCCCCCAGCACCGACACACATCCTGCAGCCACCTTGCTAATCTGATGATCTTTGTTTGGTTCGAGTTTGCTTTTTAGCCACCATATTTCCACTGAACAAAATAGCTGATAATACTGGACTATAATACCATGTAATGTTTGAAAGTGTACCATTGCCAATAATTCTTATTTGAAATGAAATGGGTTGGGGCTGCTGTTCATTTGAATAAGCTGGTTAAAAGGTAAAAAAAATGTTGTTTTTTCAGTTGATAAGCTGTAGGAGTTTGCTTTTTTATGTTTCAGTTTTCTTATAATCATTATTATGAGGTTAACATTCATGACTTGACTGGCCTTTCTTTTTCTTTGGGGGGGGGGGGGGGCGTTGTTTATATTATGGATTGGTGTGTTTCGTTCCTTTTCCCCTTAAAGCTTTAATTGTCATGGTCACCCATCTTAAGCGTCCCATAGCTATAAACCTGATGTAAAAAGCTGCCCGTGTCAGTCTTTAATGGGTTTTGAGTTATGCTTTTCTCACAGATCTGAGAACAGACAGACATATATAGACAGACAGACAGATAGATAGAAGTTATCATAATTAAGCATATGATTTAAAAGTAATGTACAGTTTATGCCTAGTTGACTTGTGCAGGTACATACAGAAACTTAAAAATAAAATCAAAAGAGAAATAAACAAAACAATCAAATGAATGTTACAATCAAAAATTAACACATTTAACAGCTTTGTTATTTTTCAAACTGTGTTTTATTTTATATGTTGCTGAACTTTTGCATTCAAATTAAAAAAATAAATATTTCCAACATATTTACATTTATGTATACTAGATTTAGCTAATAGCCATTTATTTAGACTAAAGCAAAATATAAATTTTGATATAAAAAAAAACTATATAAATATATTATTTATAAGACTTGTCTTAAGTGGAGAAAAAAAAGCAAAAATATTATGATGGGCGTTTCGTTCCTGCTCCTTGACACGTGACATGTCGTCATCAATACACGCCCCCAGAGGAAGTGCGCCAAACTGGGCTTCCTGTCCATTTTTAGTTTGGTTAATTACTGATACATTTGTTTATTTTTCTTTAAGGAAAGCCTACAGACAAGCTCAGCATACTTTTAAACTCAGAAACGGACAAAAGTGCGTTACATGAAGATTCCACGAATGTCACTGCAAGAGTTTTATATTTAGTTCGCTAATTTTGCAAGCTAGCTGACTAGGCTGTCACTTGAGCCGTTAGCCTGCTGGCCCAATGGTTAGGTGATAATGCAACTTACTGCAAATAGAAAAGACTGAAATAGCTTTCGTCTGTATAATTTTGAAAGTTTTTGAAAAATAATTTTCTTGGAAACATTTACTGAATCGACTGTAAAAACGTTCAGGTTAATGCAAGCGTAGCCAGCTAGCTTGTGAGGCCGTTAAAGAGCTAACCCCGTTTCGCTAGTTTGCTCATTTATTGCCTTGTATTGCTTCTCAGATTACCACTTATCTTTCTTCTTATTTATATTTTGCTCTAACTCGTAGTCTTTGGTTTTTAGAATTGATATGGTAAGTTGGTTTATAAACCGTTAGTAAGGCTCGTCAACTTTTTGACAGCTTAAGTTTGTGTTTGTGATGTGTTTTCCTGAACCCGTCAGATATCTAAATCGTGCTGTACTGCAATACTTAGAATGTACTTGGTTCTGTTACATTTTTAACGTTGACATTTAACATGGTTAAATAATTTCCAGACTATCAGTTCTTGAATTGTTTCTCACTCTGACTATTTTAGTTGTGGTAAAGCCACTAAAATCTGAATGAGTCAGTTTAGTGGACTCATTAGAGTCTAGAAATGCAGATATTAATGTTGTAAAAATTTTCTAACATCTCAACAGCTGGCACCGCCAATCCCTACCATCATGCCGGCTCTTCTGGAGAGGCCTAAACTGTCTAATGCCATGGCACGTGCCTTGCACAAGCACATTATGAGAGAGAGAGAGCGGAAGAGGCAAGGTGAGCCCACAATTCTGCTCTATATTATTTCTACTAAAATAATTCCCATGTTGAATTAGGGTGTTGTTGATCATGTGTACTGTGTGATCCCTTATCACTTGTTTATCTCAGAGGAAGAAGAGGTTGACAAAATGATGGAGCAGAAACTAAAAGAAGAGGAAGAGAGGAAGAGGAAGAAAGAGATGGAGGAGAGAATGTCTTTAGAGGAAACAAAAGAACAGGTCCGTCTTTATGATTGCTGCATACTAATACTTGGATTATTTACAAATGGTGTTGTAGTTATGTTGTTGTTAAGGACTCATGAACAACCCTTTATTTCTTATTAGATAATGAAGATGGGAGTGAAGCTGCAGGGTCTTCAGGAGGAGAAGCATCAGCTTTTTCTGCAGCTGAAGAAAGTCCTACATGAGGAAGAGAAAAGACGACGCAAAGAACAGAGGTATGCAAAAGAGAGCTGGCAAATTCAGATGTCAAATGAAAAAGTTAGGTCTCCACGTGATAAATAGTTTATCAAGCCCCAGAAAACAGATCCTATCCGTTTTGTATGGGATCTAACAACTAGTCAGCGTAGTTGTCTGGTATCCAAACCAAGTGTTTTGTCTGGTAACGTTACTCAAAACTGTTTTAACAGTCAAGAAGTTGACTGAGAAAGCCGGAGAAGAGCCGAAGAAGCAAACATGATGATAAAAGAATTGTTTTTAATAAAATGTCTTCTGACTGGCACTTATCAAACAGGAATGAGTTCTGTTATTTTAAATTTTAATAATATTTCACAATATTACAGTTTTACTGTTTTTGTGTATGCCTTGTTGAGCATAAGACTTGGTTGTGTATACGGTATGTGAATGAATATATATATATATATATATATATATATATATATATATATATATATATATATATATATATATATATATATATATATATAATACACATATATGACAGGCCATAGTGGTCAGAGATTTTGAAAATGACATTTGTTAATCAGTTTATTATAACTAGAATTCTTTTATATGTTTACAGTGACATGACAACTCTGACTTCGGCAACATACCAGCCTAATATGGCCATGCACTCTGGGCAGCACCTTCTCAGCATGCAAGGTGACCACTGTTTGGCCTCTTCAGTGATCAGTCAAAGTATAAAGCTGTAGCTGTCAGAATTGACTAGAATTGCCCTTCAGTAATGACTTCATTTTTCTCCACTGCTTATTTTCACTCAGGGGGTCAGGTTAGTCATGGGCGTCCAGGTGCTCTTCTTGGGGAACGGAGCAAACAGCTCTTCCAGTCTCAAGTCATTCCTGTAAGTGTGATATTTTAGTGTAAATCAATCCATTTGTAATAATAATGAGGGACACCTGGTTCAGCTAGCATTCACAAACTGCATTTGTTTTCCGGTGTGTGTGTGCTTGAGTTCATTAAAACATTATTGGATGCTTGCCACTGTCTCAGACGCGTCATTTCCAGTCTCAGCCGGGGTTCAGTGCAGGTGGAACAGAGCACGGCCAGTATTCTGGAGGCCAGCCGAGTCACAGCCCGTATGGAGTCACTCAGCCGCAGCATACATCACCTTTTGCCTCCAGCCAGCCAGTGCCAGCCAACTATGCCAGTGGTTCACAACTTAGAGGTGCCTTGTTCATATTTTCATTCAGTCCATATATTTAGATGTGGATATGTGTTACTTTTAAGATGTTATAATTTTCTGTTCCCAGGTGCATCAGCATTCCAGGCCATGACGTACCTGCCCCATCAGCAGCAGGGCTATGCGGTCCACAGTCATTTCACCTCTCAGCCTGGTGTGTATAATGTGCCTACATTCATCTTGCTACACTGTAGCATACTTTTAGAATTAAATCGTATATCTAAATACGTGTGGCGATAAGTGGTTACTAATTTTGCAGTGCATAAATAGTTTTTCAAATCATCCAATCGAAGGTGCAGTTTTAGTTAGGATTACTAATTTGAAAGTTATGTGTCAGTTTAGTTTTAATGTTTAAAAAGAAGTATCTTGTGCTCACCAAGACTGCACTTATTTGATCAAAAAATATTTTTTTAAAACTGTAATATTGTAAAATACTTTTTAAAATTCTCTTAAAACTGAGGATTTGTTGATGAATAAGAAGTCAACAGAATCAGCATTTATTTGTAATAGAAAACTTTTTTAACATTATACATATTTTACTGTCACTTTAAATGAATAAAACAGGGCCTGTCCCACATAGGTGTTAAAAGTTCTTTCCATTGTCCTTTTGGCAGACACCTTTGCAATCCTTCTGTATTTCTTCTTTTATTCCAGGTTACATCCCCAGTGCTGGAATTCCCCTGCAGAAACAGTTGGAACATGCTAACCAGCAGTCCGGTTTCACAGACTCGGTAAGTAGGGCCGGTCAGGATGTAAACTCTGATAAAAAGGAACAAAGGAAGGTCAGCTGCTTTGAACAGCTGAGTGCAGAGGTTTACTGGATGCCTGTGTCCGTGCAAACATTACTCATATTTGGGTTTTCAGAGTCCATTGAGGCCCATGCATCCGCAGGCTCTGCATGTGAGCGCTGCAGGTTTACTGCCTACTCCCTCTATTGCTGTCCAGATCCCTCCTGGCAAGGTCAGAGCCAAGCCAATTCATGAAATCTATATTATCATAGTCTTTCACTTGATTAAGATAAAGGGAATTCATATATTTTTAGCCTAAAATAGTAGGATTTCTTTGCTATTGACATGTTTTGAGCATAAATGTCTTGTGGTTTTTCTTTGGACAGTCTGGCTTACCATATGCACATCCACCAAGGCCAGCTTCCCCAGGCGCATTCACGCATGGAACGCCCTCACAACAAGCACATGCAGTGAGTTCTGTCTGAACCAAATATACTTCTTTAATTATAGCATGCATGTACATTTATACACTACCATTCAAAGGTTTGTTCAGTGAAATGTATATATATGTATATATGTATATATATTTCTCTCAAATATTGTTCACCAATTTGTCTAAATTTGTGTTAGTGAGCACTTCTCCTTTGCCGAGTTAATCCATCCACCTCACAGGAGTGGTATATCAAGATGCTGATTAGGCAGCATTATTATTGCACAGGTGTGCCTTAGGCTGGCCACAGTAAAAAGCCTCTCTAAAATGTGCTGTTTTACAGTATTGGGGGGTCCGTGGGGGTCCGAAAACCAGTCAGTATCTGGTGTGACCACCAATGCAAGTCTGTGTAATGTTGGTCCACTCCTCTTCAATGGCTGTGCTATTGGCAGGAACTGAAATACGCTGTCGTAAATGCCAATCCAGAGCATCCCAAACATGCTCAATGGGTGACATGTCCGGTGAGTATGCTGGCCATGCAAGAACTGGGATGTCTTCAGCTTCAAGGAATTGTGGGGTCATGCATTATCATGCTGCAACATGAATTGATGGTCATGGATGAATGGCACAACAATGGGCCTCAGGATCTCGTCATGGTATCTCTGTGCATTCATAATGCCATCAATAAAATCCTCCCATGTTCGTTGTCCATAACATAAGCCTGCCCATACCATAACCATACCATAACCATGGGCCACTCGATCCACAACATTAACATTAGCAAACCACTCACCCACTCGACGCTATACTTGCTGTCTGCCATTTGCCCTGTACGGTGAAAACCGGGATTCAACTGTGAAAAGAACACCTCTCCAAAATGCCAGACGCCATCTAATGTGGCCATTTGCCCACTAAAGTCAGTTAAGACGAGAAAGACGAGAAATGAACATTCAATTCACAGGCAACAGCTCTGGTGGACATTCCTGCAGTCAGCATGCCAATTGCATGCTCCCTCAAAACTTGCAACATCTGTGGCATTGTGCTGTATGATAAAACTGCACATTTTAGAGTGGCATTTTATTGTGGCCATATTAAATAAATGCTGCTTTTTTCAATTTTATATTAATAAAAGAATCCTTAAAAATATAAATTATATATCACAGTTTCCACAAAAACACTAAGCAACACAACTATTTGGCTGCTAAAACTCATCTTTGCCAACACAAAAATAAATAAATTTCAAAATACATTGCATTCCATTCCACAATATTACTGTATTTTTTAGCAAATAAATTCAGCTTTGGTGAGCATAAGAGCCTTCTTTCAGAAACATTTAAAAAAAAAAATCATAACACCCCAAACTTTTGAATAGGTGTGTGTGTGTGTGTGTGTGTGTGTGTGTGTGTGTGTGTGTGTGTGTGTGTGTGTGTGTATATATATATATATATATATATATATATAAATACATACACACACACACATATCTCTCTTAATTGATGAACATCAGATTTCATATTTCCAAGAAAAAATCAATAGTGAATATAAGTTATCAAAAATATACCAAATTGTTGAGGAACAATAATTTAATGTCTGTATAAAATCTGTTTAAGGAAAGTGACATTATTTGTTTTTCTCTCCTTTTGTTGTACAGGCTACATTTCAAAGCTCTTCTCAGCCATCTCCTCGCCACACCTACCTTTCGCACAGCCAAGCAGGGCAGAGGTTTTACCACCATGGCAAATAGCTTTTAATTTCAGTATAATGCAGATAGATGTTGAAAAATAAGATTCACCACTTATACTTTGAAGGATTTTTGATTAAAGCTAAATACCACACAATGCTTTGCTATTGATTGGGTTAATGTCACATGCAAGTCATTTTCTGTTATTCTTCAGCTGGTAGACATCCCTTTGCAACAGGATTTGCCATTTATTTCAATATTACAGCCTGAGAGTTTATTTTATGCATTTGAAGACGTGGACAACAGGTGTGCCAACATTAGTAAAATTATAATACTATCACTAAATGACACAACTAGAGTTAAATTGGGACCGCCTAGATCTTGCATTAACACTGATGAATGCACCTTTTCTCCAATTCAGATTTCATATGATTTTAAATTGTAAATGTAATGTTTTTAGCCAACCTACTGAATTTAACAAAATTGCAATGAAAAACTAATTTTATGAATAATCTGTTTAAAAGAGCTTGTTAAAACGGTAATAAATAGTTGTGTAGAAAAAAACTTTTTATTTAGATTTTTCTTTTGTCTGTGTGAATTATTTTTAGTGGCACTCAATTATGTGGTTGGGTGGAAGTGTTTTTTGATATTGGCTTATGTAAATACCTTGATGATGAAATTTATTCAGCACTCGACATGTCTTTTTCAATTCAATTAGATCTTTTGTTTCGCTGTTGGCTGTTCCTCTTAAATACTGTGGAAATCCCCAGCATTATTGACCACATAGCTCTTCACCTCATCTTGAAAGGATGCCACTCTATTTAGTCTGTCCTACCCAAAATTTCCCTTGAGTTAAATACATCAGGAATTAACTATTTAAGCTGAAGGTTTACTTCTTTTTCTGTCTCTCTCTCTTTTTATTTTAGATAACTCATAAGGGACACAACTTTACAGCTTTCCCTCTAGCTTATAAGCATCTCAAATTCTGAAGCCATTATAAGTAAATCACTTGTTCAGTAATGTTAAATAAATGAAAAATCTCTATTCACTTACCCTCATGTTTTCAAAAACCTTTGACTTTCTTTGGTGGAACACAAATGGAATATGTTTTTGTGTTTCATTGAAGAAGAAAAATGTTGGGAATGATATGAGTGAGAGCAAATAATGACCGAATGGTTATTTCTGGATGAGCTGTAATTTTATAAAACCTGACAAGGGTACTGTTAGTAAAATGCCATGGAAGTGTGTGGTTAGCCATCAGAAACTTCCAGAAGGTCCTCTCAAAAACCGCTAAAACTTGACAGGAAGTTATGGAGGAAGTTGTGTAGGTTGGAACTTGTCTGCCTCCTTTTCCGTACCACTCCTTTTACAGTACTTGCATTTACTGAAGGGTCTAATAGACACCTTTTTGTGGTTGCATCTCAAAGATGAGATTAAGTTTAGTTTGACAAATAATATGTATAAAACAATACGCGCTCTAAATGTGGTCCAGTCTTGAGTGTTTGTGCTTATGTGCAAGTATGAATGAAGTGAATGTCTGCTATAAAAAATTTGCCAGTATATGCATGTAGAAAAGAGCGGGAATTAGAGATTCTGTGTGTCTGTGTGTGTGAAAGACAGCGAACACAAATTTAGCTGTTGATTCACCTCCGGCCCGCCCACTTACTGTTGGCCTGAGCTGGGTTTTTTTTTTTTTTTGAAACTGCTCTCCGTCTCAAACCGTCAGAGAGCGAGCCAAAGTGAGAATTATGTGACTGAGTGATTCATGTTGAAGATGACATAAACCAAGCTTCTTGAAGATATAAAAGGCTACAAAACACCTCAATTCACTCCTTTGGGCTAACTTTGAGTGTGTGCTCAGAGAATAACAATGAACCCATTCGTCTGTGACTTAAGAGAGCTCAATGAATGCGATAATACAAGATTTCTTTGAAACAGTTATGCAGTCACCATTTCTCTTTCAGTCTCCCCCGAAAAAACCAAACCTCAGATTGCAACACGTTAACCTATAGTCAACTCGAGGACAAGAAAAAAAATCAAAGTGAAACTCCCTGCTGCCTCTTCAGCTGTTGTATCAGACTCGAACGAAAGCCAGTTGTTTGTTGTTCTGTGTGTTAAATGAAGTGTGTACAGTGTGATGCTGGCAAAATTAGTGACGTGAGAGGCAACATGTGACTAAACAGGCGGGAAGATTCAGCTCATCGGAAGAGAATGAGAGAGCTGCAAAATGTGACAGAACAAACAAGACAGTACAAGTAAAGCACATTTGGTCGCTATCATCGTTTTTGAATGGAAATGAAAATGCAGAATGTATGGGACATTGAAATGGTTGGGAGGTTTTGTATGCAGGCCAGCCACTGGAGAGAAAGCAGGGCGGAAGTTGACAATGCAGTTTGAGCCAGTATTAGAGAGAGAGAAGAAGGGAGAGAGAGAGAGAGAGAGAGAGAGAGAAAGAAAGCCTCTCATGACTCATGAAGATGGGCTCCTTTAGAAAAAAACAAGAAAAATACATTTGCAGATAGAAAAAGAAACAGAATTCTTGGTGTATCAGTTTTTTTTTGTTTTGTTTTTTTTACGAGATGTGTCAAAATGAAAGTGCAGTGACAACAAATGAATGGGTCTGACTCTTCGTCTCTTTGGCAGGAAAGTACTGCCTCTCTGGGTACCGATGGTTATGGTTTTTGTTTATTTTTCGAGTTCTATCTTCCTATAAATCAAGTAAGTGACAATATCCGAGTACATATATTTTTGTCTTTGGATTTTACTCAATATCGTATTTTGCCAGTGCTTTGGATTTAGTTGTGGAGATGTCACAAGTTGTAATTAATTATGCTATAGGGCCGAAATTTATTCCCGGGTATTTTAGAGGATATGTGGTTCATCCATATTTTAAAAAGGCGCACAAAAATCTATTGGTTGTCCATTGACCCCCCTTCATGACGTTTTTGGTTCTTATTTGACAAGTTCACTGCATAAACTCAAGAAGCCACCTTTCTTTCTCAAACTGATGAATATTTACAATATTTGCGCTCCGTTGATCGCGATTAATTTGCGAGATGGAACCTGCGTATCCTTCGACTTCATATTCGGGATTTGAGAACTTTATTCCATGTTCTAGGACTGAAGCACCAAACATTAACAGGTAGGTGAAAAGGTAGCTGATCTATACGAGCTCTGGACAAATGTCTTTATTTATAAGCAAATTTGATGTAAAATTGTTCGATTTACGTTTATTTATGCAAGTTCGGAGATCTTTCATTGTGTTTTTAATATTTTTATCCTTGGTTTAGGCAGAGGTGCCTGGTTGCTAACTGCTAATTTACATGTGCTTCATAAAGAGTGATAAGACTCAAGGAAAAACAAAGATGAATCTCAGTGTTATCTCCGAATTACGATTATTTATTTAGTCTTGTAAAATATTTATGATTTTATATGCATTATAGAAAATTAGAGTTGTGCAATGATGTGTCAGCCATTTTGGGATTTGCAGGAGTGTTTCTTTTATATATTTGCTCATTTCCTTTCGATTTGAACAGAAAATCAAATCTTTTTTTCTTATATTATGAAATCTTATATTATACTTCTCTTTGGTACATTTTATGCTATTGTGATAACTGCATATCAGAATTAGACTTTTGAGAAAATGAAGAAATGTGAGATGGGGTTTATCATTTATTGTAATCATGTTGTTTATCCTAAAAATTATGATTCTATAACAATTATAATACTGATAAGTTAGAATTCTAAACATACTTTGAACAAACACTGAGGAAAAATACAAGTCGATGCCGTTAATGAAAATATATGCTAAAAATCAAATTACACAACATATTTACATTTAAAAAAATCATTTGCTGTACCTATGATACTTCAGAGTGTGTTCTATTCATAAAACCAAGTTAAAAGGTTGAATAAAGTGCAAAGTATCTACTGAGAGTTTACCGAGAGATTTTATGTTTTCTTAAATAAAGGCTACACACTATAAACAAAAAAAGTGTATTTTATACAATTATCAGATTTTTCTTTTAACAGAGAAATTCAAAACATGCCATTTTAGCTGTAGGTTTAAGAAACTGTATCGAATGTTCCCTCACGCACACATGCACACACATGCCTTACTCTGAAGCATCATCAGAAAAAAGGGCAAACATTTTTATGTCTTCTTTTTTGCATTTTTGCAACTAGGTTTATAATGTCCATCACCATAATTTTTGCTTTTTGGTGAAAAATGTATTACAAAACTCAAAGCTGTGTAAAGTTCTAAGTGATGTAAAGGCCAGGATAGCTTTTGACATCATAAAAATGAATTGCTCGTAATTTTTATTAATAAATTATCATCCATTAAGTGCATAATTAGCAAAGGAAAAACAACAATTAGTAAAATTGCATTATGTCTTTTATACTGTAATGGGTCTATTACATGTTCTACAAAATATTTTCTTTTCTTTCTCTAAAACACAATACTGTTACAGAAATAAAACACTATATATGCACCACTGCACTTGGTAATGTTAACTATACAAAGTATATATTTGGAATTTATTTTATTGGAATATATTTGTTGGAATTTATTGGAAATGTTTCTTTTTTAATATAATACCAATGCCACTTTTCTTTATATATATATATAAAAATCTCTCATAATGAATTAATCATAATATCAAATTAAGTGATTTGCATTGTGACTGATTTGTCATTGTTATCTCCGAGAACAACAGAGATGCACAAGTGTAATTAGTACTTTCATATGGGAGCATAGAGTTTAGATTGTAAACCAAACTAACTTGTTTCTGATGGTTGTATTTCTTCTGGTGTGTTATTAAATCACAAAATGCAAAAGAGAGAATGGTGTTAATGTTGACTCACCGGTTGCTGGATCACAGTTTCTGTTGTAGACCAAAAACTGCCTCTAAGCTCCATTAATTTTCTAATGTGTGTACAAGCATTCCTTCCTCGTAAATGCATGCATACTGCAGAATGTAAATTAAAGGGTTGAATATCATAAATGTGAGTGACGTATAACAGCAAATAATAACATTTCTGAAATGTTATTCATCATAACACCACTTTCAGTCTGAGTGATGAATCGATCATGAAAGACCTCATCTTCTATTATTTAAGTGATGTGGGGACTCAACTGACTGGTCACAGGTTTCATGCATGATTTTATAAATCACAGAAATACTGTGTCTGTGAATTGGGTAAACAGTTATTTTGTAAGGCCTCTGGAGCTAATTATTTGGTGACATTTCTTCAGTCACACACAACATATGTATACAAAAATTTGTAAATCTAGGTTAATCCCTGGATTTTTATAGTTTTAAATAAATAAATGTATAGTTTTGATTTGAGGTTTACCATACCATATAATGGAGATGAGCTCATTCGTTTTTCTAACCTAATAAAATCAATGGTCCATCTGTCTCTGTATTTTCAATCTCAAACTTCTTTTTTATTTGCATATGCATCGATAGATACGCTTTGCAAAATACGTCCCGTCGTGTAATCCAGTATTAAATAGAATAAAAATATATATATATATCTTTTGTATTCGGAACGCTCTCTGAATGCAACGCACTGTAATAAAAACGAACTGACAACTTCCTCGTTACGCAGATTTCGCGCCTTTTGTAAAATTATGCGCGGTTTTTGGTAACATTTAGATCATTTTAAATTTCAAAATGCGAACGAAATGACCAGTCATCTATTAAAAAAATCGTTATTTTCTCTCTCTTGTTTTCATTTAATTCATTCAGGTCAGTCAGGTGATGCTGACGTCAGCAGACTCCTCCTGTGGGGAAATCCCCTGAAAGACCACGCGTGGATTTTGGTTTAGATTTTTAAGAGGCCTGTTTTTAACGTTTTGTTGTTTTGGACCTTGCGTGAGTAACTCGGACTCATCACCGAAAGACTCTTACGAGAGTACCGTGAAAACCGTTTGGAGAGAGGAGGTCGGCGAAGTAAGTGCTGATTCGTTATCCGTGTGTACACATTTTTAACAATAAGTGTTTTATTCGAAACTAATTATTGCAATAAACTCGGAATTTAGCATACAGTATTACTTTATGCGTGCAGATATTGTTATTTTAAAGAGCTGACGTCGATGCAATAAAAGCTGATTAAAAAAAATTCGACTAAAACTAATGAATTAACAACAGCGGAAACTCAGAGGCCCAACGGCGCTTTAAACGTTATCGCAACGTCAGTCATGAATCCGGTTCGCTAGTTAGCAGTAGAAGATGTTAAAATAGGTTTTTAATGCAACACGTTGTTTCGTTGTGTCTTTTTAAGGAATATGCCTTTGATGTCTGAATGTTGTTGTTGTTTTTTTTCCACTTTATCGGTAAAGTTAGCTACAAATTAGCTAGCGTTGATTAGCTAAGCGGTGTTTTCGAAACTTGGCTCATAGAAGAGCGCTTATATGAATGTTTCCGTTTAGCTGTCACTTGATTTAAACCTTTCCTTAAAACCTTTGGGTAATATTTACGTGATTTGGTTGTTTAATTAAAAATTAATCGCACTTCGTAAAGAAACAACGTCGACGACTGAACCGTTTTTTTATATATATATATCCAACGAGGAGTTGTATTTTCTTTACATTTTCTCCCAGTGCTGAGCTGACTGAAAGTTTTGTGTTATATCTGTAGTTTTGCGAATCTAAAACAAGCCATGGCCGAAAGTCAAGAGTTTGCCGACCTGTGGGAGAAAAACCTCATGTAAGTTTGCAACAGAGACCCGGTCATATCTTCAGTTTTATGTGGGTGCAGGCCTTATTATGTAAGGTTTCTGTAACAATTTTATGGTTATTTATTTTGGGTTGGTCAAGATCTATTGAACTTGTCATTTTGCATCAGTACTCTATGTATACTGTGTGTGCTTTATTAGTTTAAGGTTAAACTAATTCTAACTCTCTCTCCCAATTTGTGTCCCAGTTCCACTCCAGAAGCTGGCACTTGCTGGGAATTGATCAATGATGAGGTATTGTTAAATAAGCCTGTACATACCCTCCGGTATACATACTTGTTTTTCAGTGCTGGACTCTTATGTGTTTTTCAGCAGTATCTTCCAAGCCCCTTCGACCCAAATATTTTTGATAACGTGCAGACTGAACAGCCTCAGCCCTCCACCTCCCCTCCAACCGCCTCTGTTCCAGTTGCCACTGATTATCCCGGGGAGCATGGCTTCAAACTGGGGTTCCCGCAATCTGGCACGGCCAAATCTGTGACCTGCACTGTGAGTTAAAAATACACACATGCATCCATGCATACAGTACTCATCTTGCATAAAATGTGGCATTTTAGTGTACTCGATCACCCATATAATTCCTCCAATCTTATAATACTATACACTAGCATCCTAAATAAATGAGAAATCATTTTGGTAGTTTCAGATTATTGCTATTGGTTGTTCATATTCTGTTTGGAGATAAAACGGTTTCTTGTGAGAGTAGATCAGTGTTAGTGGTAATATCTAGTTAAAAGTTAGTCACAGTTAGTAGTGAACTCCCATTATTATGTAGATGTTAGATTAAAATATTCACGTAGATGCATTTGTACCTGAGGTCATGTGGAGACTCCTTGTCCTTTCTGGTGAGCGCTGGATCGGAATGTTGCCAGGATACCGCCAGACTTAAATAGTTCTTCATCACCTCCTTCGTTCCTGTCCAAAATAATACTTCAGAATTCCCATCTTTTGTGTATTCGCTACTCTGGTGTAGAGAGCTTCTGTGGTCATACAGCTTGTCAATCTAACATCTGGAGTGGGTAAAATAAGAAATTGATTTTAGCAGTTTCTTATTGCATTATCTGAAGACATGAATGGGCATGTTCTCCTGTAGAGCGCCAAAAACATCTCCGGTAGCGATGGGGTTAAAAAGGAAAAAAAAGTGCTGCCCCACAGCCTCCCACCCCTCACCAAGTCTTTTTTTTCTATCTCTCTTTCATCTGTTGTACTTTTTTCAGATCCTAATTTTTTAGCAAGGCTATTTCCTTTTTATTTGTTGATGCCACACAACCCTACAGAAGCAGTTTGAAGAATGGATAGAAGCAAATCAGTTTGGAGAGGGTCCAGAGAGAAAAGGCTGTGCATTTACACTTGTGCGTGTTTAGTAGATTATTTTATCCAGAGAGACTTAGAAAAATAATTACATAGCCAATAACAGTCATTGTGTACAATATCAGGAATATTAGAAAGCTACATTTGGAGAAAAAGCTATAGCTTCTGTAGATTATCTGTGTATTTTAGTAAATCTAGTTTAATACACACTCTAGTGTGCAGTATGTAGAAAGAGGTGTTGCTCTAAGATGGCTGCATGGCAGAAGATAAGATGACTACATTCGTTGTCAAAGAAGCTTTCACCTACTCCTCAGTGTACACTACCAATTACATTAGTAATGACTCGTACATCTAGCTTTGTCAGTCTCTATTGTGTTTAGCCATCTAACATTATTCATTCTGACAGTATTTATATTTTACTTAGTCTTGTAATCTGTGAAATCTTTAATATTAGTTTTTACCTTTAATGTTTTGAGCAGCAGTGTTTTATTAGTAAGCTGTATCTGGAGTTTGAACATGTCTGAACTTGTCCTCATAGAGCAGTGGGGGAGGGAGGGGCGAGGGGAGTGTCAGTTCTGCAGAAAACAGCAGTCTACAAGACTCTGAGCAGGGACGCTTGGCATCCAAAAATTTCCTGTAAAACAGTTTTAGAAAAGAGAGTAGAATTTTAGGCTGTTGTAGTGCAAGATAGTCAAGCTGGTGTGTTTCAGATCCTGTGAGAAACTACACCGACTGCACATGATCTGGATGGTAAGAGGACAATACGATTTCAAAAGCTCAAATGTTGAATGTGATAAATGATAGAATATGTACTATTTTAAATCTAATCAGTTTAATATTAGATGTCTGAACTTAACTTAACCTCACCTGTAGTAGTGGTGTTTTAAAGGAGATAAATGTATTTGTTATTGTTGGCACTCTGTCAGTCCATTAAAACCTCTCTTAAAGATGTTCACTTTAAAGCACCAAAATTATAGTTAAAGTAGCTGAACTCACTGATCAATTAGTGTTCAATTGTTGGACTGCTAGTTGATCATCTTATGCCATCGTTTATATCAGTTAGCATTTTCAATAATAAATGATATGAACGTTCTGTTGACTTGTGTGATTATTGCTAAAACTAACTGCTGTGAAGTTAGGGCTGGGCGATATAGCTAAAAAATGTATCAATGATATGTTTCATATCCTTCAGTTATTAATATTGTTTTTTTTTTGTTTGTTTTTTTTAAATAATCTTTTATAAAACAGAGCTGTGTGTGTATGTGTTTTATATACAGATTAAATGTGGCTTAAGGAAACTTTTGTCTTGTCTCCTGAGGCCACAGGAGGGCGCAATGAGCAAAATAATGCAGCACATTTAAATTATCAACAAGAAAATAAATGTTTATAAAAATAAAAAAAAACTGCATTACATTAAATTAACTCATATAAATCAAATATAATTTGTTAAATTGCATATACAATTTTGAACAAAACGGCATAATTTATGCATTGCTTAATACAAAGAGCCGAATCACCCATCAAGCAGATTGCATTTAAAAATGAGACGCAGTGAAAAGGTATGAACAAATTTGCAACGTGTTTTCTAAAAGCTTATTTATTTATTAAACTTTATTTAACATTATTTAACTTTGCAAGGCTAATATTACATCTCGTGTGAGATGCGAGTGCAGCAGACTCATTTGTCCGTCTCAAAATGTGCTGAATATGCATTTTGTGTGAATGGCTTGTTTTCGATTTTCGCCTAATCAAGATCTTCTCACAATGAGCTTCTATATTTCTCTAATATTTTGAATGAATAACGAAGCAGTGGCGCATCTTGTGGGCTAGAGTAGACTTACAAAACATCCTTATCACAGGCAGGCACAGCACTCATTTCAGCATGTGTTTGTGTGTGCTGTCTGCATCGCTCATAGCACGTCCCTATATTGTGCACTTTATCGAACATTTTTTATATTGTTATCGAATACAGCATACCATTAATAAATATTGATACCGTTTTATCGCCCAGGCCTTTGTGACATAAAAGTGTGACTCGTTTATGAGTTTAAAGCACATTTTCTGTCTCTGATTTCAGTACTCCTCTGATCTGAATAAGCTTTTTTGCCAATTGGCGAAAACTTGTCCAGTTCAGATGATGGTGGATGTTGCCCCTCCCCAGGGCTCAGTGGTCAGAGCAACAGCAATTTATAAGAAGTCCGAACACGTGGCTGAGGTGGTCCGTCGATGTCCCCACCATGAGAGAACCCCAGATGGTGATGGTATAGACATGCTCTTTCTCATCCAATCTTACACTGTTGTACTGGAAAACACTAGCTATACTGGTGCAAGTTCCACTAAAATCAATTAACACACCTGTTTACTCCCTCCTCAGGATTGGCTCCTGCTGCTCACCTGATTCGAGTGGAAGGAAACTCTCGTGCTCTTTACAGGGAGGATGAAGTCAACTTGAGGCACAGTGTGGTGGTTCCCTACGAAGCTCCTCAAGTCAGTCTCAGTATTTTGATCTATAATAAGCAAGAGTAAATAAATTAAAAAGAATATAATTGCAAATGTATTAATGTTTTCCTGTTGTAAGTTTTCGTCATTGTAATGTCATACTTTCCTGTGCTGCTTTCTTTTTTTTTTTCAGCTGGGAGCGGAGTTCACAACCGTGTTATTTAACTTTATGTGCAATAGCAGTTGCATGGGAGGGATGAATCGCCGGCCCATCCTCACAATCATCACGCTGGAGACTCATGAGTGAGTCGTCCATCTTTGATTACTCTGTTAGTGAATTGTATTCCAATGTGGATACCAAGGATCATAAAATCTGCTTTTACTCTCGTCTTGCAGTGGTCAGTTGCTGGGCCGAGGGTCTTTTGAGGTGCGTGTGTGCGCGTGCCCAGGCAGAGACCGAAAAACTGAGGAGAGCAACTTCAGAAAAGACCAGGAGACCAAAACCTCGGGAAAGACCCCCTCTTCAAATAAACGTAGTAAGTTTGTATGTTTATGAAATAAATTCAATTTTATTCCACATACATTGCTGAATAAAAGCATTAATTTCTTTAAAATGTCATATTAATTTGAAACTGATCTGCCAGGTTTGACGAAAGAGTCAACTTCATCTGTGCCTCGACCTGAGGGCAGTAAAAAGGCCAAACTGAGTGGGAGCAGTGATGAAGAGATGTATAACCTGCAGGTGATCATGCACCTTCCTGTGGTTTTTTTATTTTTTTAATCATCCTCCTGTGATTTTCATGGTAGTTGGTTGGATTGAGGGGTAAATTCCACTGTGTGAAAGGAGTTAGTGTACTAATATAGCTTGTGCTTTTCAAATGCAAATTCGGTTGGCTAAGACCTTTAACAAAGTGTAGTTTGTGTTTGTATGACTTTTAATATTAGCCTCCTCTTCATACAGGTGAGGGGTAAAGAAAGGTATGAAATACTGAAGATGATTAATGACAGTTTGGAATTGAGTGACGTGGTGCCTCCATCTGAAATTGACAGATACCGGCAGAAAATGTAAGTGATGCTTACACGCTGCACAAAGATCTTTTTTTCCAGGGCTGTCACTAACAAATATTTTGGTAATTGGTCATTTATTCTGAGAATGAGTTGAGTAATCAGGTCATTTTTCTTTTTGTAATAAAAATGGATCTAAGTGGACTTAAAATACATGTAATATTAAGAATACTTGATTCAAATAAAATATCAAAAACAAGTAACCATTTGCTTCCATTGCATAAAAGTAATAAAATGCATAGCCTAATGGAATATAACAATATAATCAAATCCTATGTACATTATGTATTATATCAAATGCCTGCAGAGGGAGTCAACGGACTGACGGCTGCTTTTAATACTTTACAGATCCAAATGATCCTTGTTTTTATATTGACTAAAACAACATTATTGTTATTTTAATTTAATTTATTACTGATTTTTGTTTTTGCAGACTCGCCAAGGGTAAGAAGGAGAAGGATGGCCAAACACCTGAGCCCAAAAGAGGCAAAAAGCTATTGGTTAAAGATGAAAAAAGTGATTCTGATTAGGATGGCGGGATGCTGGGATGTCTTTTTTTTTCTTTCTTTCTTTTTTCCCTTTGTTTGAACAAAACAGTTTGTCATAGGGAGCACTTGGTGATTTTGCAGATCCATGATCCCTCAGTCCTGTATGTCATGTGTTATCTTGTTCATTCCACTAGGACCTTTGTAAGTCAGCTGATTCAGAAGTGGTCTATATGAATGAGGCTAGTGATGGCCGGGTGCTGTAGGTATGTGGTGCTTTATCAGCACTGGAGCCATCAGTTTGCAGACCCGATAAATGAATGTCCAGCACTGAGGTTTAACCGTGTGTGGGATTATTCCTGCTGTAGGTCAGTGCAGGTCACTCTCCTCCCAAACACGTAGTGATAAGTTTGTATGACCACTTTTTTTCATAAAAATATATTAATGCCAGTATTTTGTAAACTGTAAACTTTTTTAAGAAAAGACTATTTCTGAGTAGATAAAACCAGCATAAATGGTTATAAGCCAAATGACTGTAATAAAAATAACACACACAAAAAAAATTATACTTTGTTTTTGGAATCCTTCTTATTGGGTTAATTTCCGTTCATATTTGTATGCAAATTAAATTGTCAAGAACTGTGTTTGAGTCCGTCCTGGTAATCTTGATCATAGTATTCTGCTTGATGTATATTTTTATGCCTTTTTTTTTTTTTTTTTTTTTTACTGTATACACCATTATCTTTCATACATGTATTCGCTCATGCATTTATTTGTAGCTTTTATATACATTCTTTATAAAAAAAAAAAAATCTCTCAGATTTATAAGTCTCCATTTCTTTTCTGGTTCCAGCATTAATGCACCATAACATATTTACAGCATAATGGCATAGTAAAGTTAGCATAGTAAATGATTTTAAATAATAAAGATGAGCTACGAAAAATTGCATCTAAGATTAATAATAAAATTATTACATTGTATTAACCTAAAAAACATTGCTCTGTTTGTTACAACTATCAATTTGGAGCTGGTAAATAATCACAGTGTGCTTGTATAGTACTTTTCTGAACCTCTTAAAGTATTGACTGTTGGCACTCTAGGAAGCAAAGTTTCCAAAACCATCCTGGATGCATAATACCCTAAATTTAATAGAATGGTTTCAAACACCACCCAAGTGTACACACTTTTTCCACAGTAGATGGTGCTATATTAAGCAAACGTGCATTTTTGTTAACAATCATGGGATAGAATAAAAATTTTAATGGATTATACATGGATGGGTTTTTTTTTTTTTTTTACATCATTATACTCCTAGGCATTTTTGATTTGGATAAAATGGAGCATTTCTTTCACAATGCCTACCTAACAAAAAATGATTTTAAGAATATTGATTTATCAAACTGTTGGTAGTCACAAGGACCAATTGACCTGTGCATTGTGGGCACAGCATTTAAATTTCAGAAAACTTTGCACACATTGACACCAGAATGGTCTGAGGATATGCCAAATTTCATAATTTTCCATTAAAGGGAACTCATGAAAATCCTCAGAGTTGTGCAAATGTACTGAAGTTTAAATTTACAGTATTGTTCAAAATAATAGCAGTACAATGTGACTAACCAGAATAATCAAGGTTTTTAGTATATTTTTTATTGCTACGTGGCAAACAAGTTACCAGTAGGTTCAGTAGATTGTCAGAAAACAAACAAGACCCAGCATTCATGATATGCACGCTCTTAAGGCTGTGCAATTGGGCAATTAGTTGAAAGGGGTGTGTTCAAAAAAATAGCAGTGTCTACCTTTGACTGTACAAACTCAAAACTATTTTGTACAAACATTTTTTTTTTCTGGGATTTAGCAATCCTGTGAATCGCTAAACTAATATTTAGTTGTATGACCACAGTTTTTTAAAACTGCTTGACATCTGTGTGGCATGGAGTCAACCAACTTGTGGCACCTCTCAGCTGTTATTCCACTCCATGATTCTTTAACAACATTCCACAATTCATTCACATTTCTTGGTTTTGCTTCAGAAACAGCATTTTTGATATCACCCCACAAGTTCTCAATTGGATTAAGGTCTGGAGATTGGGCTGGCCACTCCATAACATTAATTTTGTTGGTTTGGAACCAAGACTTTGCCCGTTTACTAGTGTGTTTTGGGTCATTGTCTTGTTGAAACAACCATTTAAAGGGCATGTCCTCTTCAGCATAGGGCAACATGACCTCTTCAAGTATTTTAACATATGCAAACTGATCCATGATCCCTGGTATGCGATAAATAGGCCCAACACCATAGTAGGAGAAACATGCCCATATCATGATGCTTGCACCTCCATGCTTCACTGTCTTCACTGTGTACTGTGGCTTGAATTCAGAGTTTGGGGGTCGTCTCACAAACTGCCTGTGGCCCTTGGACCCAAAAAGAACAATTTTACTCTCATCAGTCCACAAAATGTTCCTCCATTTCTCTTTAGGCCAATTGATGTGTTCTTTGGCAAATTGTAACCTCTTCTGCACATGCCTTTTTTTTAACAGAGGGACTTTGCGGGGGATTCTTGAAAATAGATTAGCTTCACACAGACGTCTTCTAACTGTCACAGTACTTACAGGTAACTCCAGACTGTCTTTGATCATCCTGGAGGTGATCATTGGCTGAGCCTTTGCCATTCTGGTTATTCTTCTATCCATTTTGATGGTTGTCTTCCGTTTTCTTCCACGTCTCTCTGGTTTTGCTCTCCATTTTAAGGCATTGGAGATCATTTTAGCTGAACAGCCTATCATTTTTTGCACCTCTTTATAGGTTTTCCCCTCTCTAATCAACTTTTTAATCAAAGTACGCTGTTCTTCTGAACAATGTTTTGAACGACCCATTTTCCTCAGCTTTCAAATGCATGTTCAACAAGTGTTGGCTTCATCCTTAAATAGGGGCCACCTGATTCACACCTGTTTCTTCACAAAATTGATGACCTCAGTGATTGAATGCCACACTGCTATTTTTTTGAACACATCCCTTTCAACTAATTCAACTAATTGCCCAATTGCACAGCCTTAAGAGCGTGCATATCATGAATGCTGGGTCTCATTTGTTTTCTGAGAATCTACTGAACCTACTGGTAACTTGTTTGCCACGTAGCAATAAAAAAATATACGAAAAACCTTGATTATTCTGGTTAGTCACATTGTACTGCTATTATTTTGAACAATACTGTACAACCAAAACACAGTATCCACAGGATCTCATCCTTTAGATATGACGATTGTAATCATTTTATCCACTTTTCCAATATGCTCTTGAGCCCGAAGCACTAAAAGGGCAGCTTATTGGTCCTCATCATTAGTCCCCTATTAAAACATTTGTCAAGTTAAAAGAATTGTAAACTTTCATGAGAAGACACCTCTGGAGTGACTTCTGTGGAGGACAGTGTGATAAGTGTGCGTCCATCCAGTGGTGCGAAAAGCGGGTACAACTTTTCACGGAAATTTGCGATGAAGGTAAAGATATGTGAGCGTGTCTCTACTTTATAGAAAGACACCTGTCCTTCTTCATAGTCCAGGTACACTCCCAGCTTTTTGGGCACAAGTGACAGAGGTAGCTCGGTTTCTGGCTTGGTGCATGCATAAAACTGCCGTGTGCTTCTCCATATTGTCCAGAAGCCCTCAGAGGGGTTCATGGGACACCGGCCGTTCCTTCTGGAGGATGCAGTGGTCACTCCAATACGCCAGTAGCCATTGTTGGCAATATCAATTTCCCAATAGTACCGACTGGAAGTGAGCCCTTCCCAGCCCAGGACACACGGCCAGCTGTCGAAGCGCTGGGTACTGTAGGACACTTCAGTTTCATTGAGAGCTTCCTGTACCTTTCTCTTGTCATCAGAGAGCTGCAGCCATGGGTGGCTTGTCATAGGGTCCAGTGTGATGTCCACTAAACAGGTGCAAAGGTAAATTTTGCAAGCTTTCTTAAGCCAAAAGGAATTTCATTGACAGATGAATTATAAACAGCTGTATCAGAGATACCTGAAGCACTGCGGATCCATCTCCATACTATAGAAAACAGTTATAAACATTATAACATTTTAGATACTTTCCCCATTAAACTGTGCACTGAACAAGATAAATGCAGAAATCAGTACCTGAGTTTGGAATGTACTTTGGTGTCTCTGTCAAAACATATGGAATTGTACAGTATGAAAACGAATGGCAAAATTGTTTATAATCATTTAAACTATCACTTTTAATAAAAAATTAAAAGGTGAAAGTTTTACCTGTTTTCCAGGTACGCTGTTTGCTGAGGAGCCATAGCTGTGGAACAACACCCTAAAAAAACATTGTAATACATACACATAAATATACTGATTATATTACTAAATTACATTATTATGTATTGTAGAACATATACAGTATGATATAATGTTACATCTCTAATTTGTAACTGTTAATAAGAAGAGGTTTAGCTGAATAGGCCTATATTGATCGTTTTTTTTTTTATTATTATTTTATGTTTATTGAACTCTTCTCATAAACTTGTACCTGGCTGTCCTGTTTCAGTAGAGACCAAGTAATGAATTCCAAAAAAGGGAACAGAGTCAAGATTTTCCTCTTCTTCAGTTCCAGCTGCTTCAGAAAACGGGCTAAATCTTGCCTCATCACACCACAGCGCTGTACACAGGGAATGTTTTTTTTTATATATATATATACATGTATATGCATAATATACTGTATACAGATTTGACACATTATTACACACTGGGTTCAAACCCACTATCCTCCTCACCTCGGACACAGTCTGTAGCTCTGTAGCCCATTCCATGATCTTCTGCTTCATATGCATGGCAGAATCAACCTTGTTCTCTTTCTGCTCCCAAGATGCATCTCTTTGTTGTCGCCATGTGCCCTCACTAAACAACTATAGGAGGGAGAATATAAACAGATAAAATCTTTTTCTTAATGAAAACGATGCATGATGTTTAAACATAAGTGTCTTATATCCATGAACTCACATCATCAACTTTCTTGAGCTCCTGTGCCCACTTAAGGATGAGTTTGCGGCATTGCTCCATACTATGTGGCTCTGCATGCACACTGATATTTGGGCCTTCGTCTGCACTGGAGCGAGGCTAAAACACACACACACACACACTGTCAGTTATTACTGAAATGTTTTAGATGTTGTGTGTAGACAAACACACACCCATTACTGTGTGGAAGCAGTGATGTCTCGCTAAAGTTGGGGCTGACTGATCGGCCACGAGTTCACAAGATGGATCTCCAACTTAAGGCAGAATTCCAGATGTTATTTCCAAGTAAGTGATGGGAAAAAAATCAAAATTTCGAGTTGTCTGGAATGCAGCATAATTCTGCTGTGGTTTTATTGGAAACTTAAATAGACAAAGGATCTGGCAATATTGTGTTTAAAATGTAAGTTACCCACTATTAACTATTTATTGAACCCATCAAATCCTGATAGCACAAGAACATCACGGAGACGTCTATTTGTCATCTGCAAGATGTATTTTTCAGAGTGTTTGCTCATCTGCAATAGGCTTCATCTATTAAACGTTTCCTATCGGGGGTCAAAAAGACATATATTAGATGTCTTTAAGATGTATATGATTTAGAATGTATGTAAAACTGGCATAAGAAAGTCTTCTTTCGGACGCTTGTACACAGCAGATGCTTTACAGATCAAGAGATCTTTAAAAGACGTACGTGTGCTGTCCAGTAATATCATACTCGCGTATAGTTGGTCGGAACATCAGCAAGCCTGTGATTATGTCCAGCCTCTTGCCTATAAAGGCAGTGATATTTGAAGATATTGTAAAAAGCATTACATATTACCCTGCAGACATGTTCCACCTCCTGTTTCCACTGAGTGATAAATGTAATGCATTCCTGCAGGCTGCGGAGATCCTTCAGGTCCTGTATAACAACAGAAAGGTGATATATTAATTAGGAATAATGTCAAACTTCAGAACAGTACAGAAAAGGAAGTTCTATAGGAAGTATTTATCTATCTATCTATCTATCTATCTATCTATCTATCTATCTATCTATCTATTACCTTTTGTTTAGGACTATGAGTGCTCTTGCTAGGAACTGAGCTGTGAGCCTGAAGATCTTCATCAGGAAGATTCCAGCGTACAGCTCCGATAGTGTTACTCGCACCAGCTTCAGGCGCCTCGTAATCTGTGACAAAAACAAACATCTATAATATCTAGACTAGTTTTTAAACATTCAAACACAGTTTAAATTGTTATTGTGTTGTGGCTAAAATCATAGTCTCTAAAACTTACTATTGCCCTTCAGGATACTCTTCATATTGGCTGGTTGGAAAACACTTTTCTATTGCGGGAGCAATCCAGCTCAGAGATGTGTGTTGCACGCGGACGGAAGCAGAGCACAAGGAGCCAGATTCTCTCCTGCAGTATCATGTCATCTGTGTGGACTACACAATGAACTTTGTCTTCTCAATCCACCCTAGCCACTGACACGATATCTCACCTATCATTTTGTGTAAACTCATGTTAACTGAGAGGAGAACAGTGATAAGGGCACTGGCATCACAAGCTTATGTAATCAGTTTATGTGGGCTGAAAAGGTATTGTAAGGTGTGAAGTCAAAATAATTTATATGAAACAGATAACATACAAACATGACTGTGTTTGGTTTAAATTTGAGCAAACTGACTTATAAATAGTTTCTGATCTACTTTAAAACTAAAATGTAAATAAAACTGAATCAATATCTCTGTCAATATTATTACATTCAAACTAAGCCAAGACCAGAAATGAATTATGTGAAACTGTTCATATCCTGTATAGGAAATTGCAGTTTCATTGAACGAATGACGTAAAACTGATAAAAATACATGCTGAAACAGCAACAGTAAAACAACATCAAACAACTGCCACAGCAACAGACATGATGACTGTTTATTGCTCATCATCATAATATTGCTCATTTTTCTCACCACACCTGGATGACTGTCATTTCAAGATACCTGCAAATATTGTTTAAAAATGAAATTGAACTCATTTAGTTCAGATCAGCTGGATCGATTTCCTAAAACATTTCATACATGTAATATAAATCTACTCGGTGAGAACTGTTATGAAATAGTCATGAGAGTTTAATATGTTCATTGATTCTTTAATGAGTCCATAATGCCTTAATCTTTTTGTAGACATAATGGGAAAATATAATGGAAGAATGTTTGGATAAGAAAGTAATTGGGCCATATTTTACTTTAGCTTTTATTAGTTAAGTCCTTGGTTGGTGGATGTTCATATATATATATATACGGCTCATCCTTTATCTTATAAAAGATGATCACACTGAAGGTTATGAATGTATACTCCTAGTCGTTGCATAAGCAACTTTTTGTCCTTATATTTTGTCCTTATATTGGTCTAATGAGGCTCAATATACAATATAGCAAAGGTTAACAGACATCATGTCATTGCATAAGTATTTGAACACCTCAAATTAACAGACCACTGGGTTGTATATAGGCACTTTATATTAATGCAAAGCATTATACATGTGACAGAATCAACAATTCAGAAATGTATTTATATTTATTAAATGGGCAGTTCCTGAATAAAAATGCCACCCATCCCAGTTTTCACAAAACCTGGGATCAAACAAGCATGTTTTGGCTAATAGCAAAGAGTTGCAACAGATAAGCTAAACTAGTATGCTTTGTGATTATACAAAATGAGTACCACTTTCTACATACAGTACATCCTATATGTTGGTGTGTGTTTATCTCCAGCTCTTGAAGAACTGTTTGAAGAGGACAGATTCACGGCCCTGAGGGAGAATTTCCACCTGAGGTCACAAAGAAATTTGTTAAAAGAGCGGACAGTTCTGCACACAAATAAAATGAAATCATGAGCTGCGTGTTGCTGTACCTGCGTTCTCATCCTGGGATAGTTCATTTCTGTAATAAACTCATCTGCCACCTTCAGGGCAATTGTCTTCACGTCCGCATTGGCTCCATTACCTGTGTATCAAAAAAGAAAGTCATTACACAAAAATAAATAAATAATAATAATTAGTTTGATTAATACACACACACACACACACACACACTTGAACAAATATACACAATCACCTTTCCAAATGTAAATCTTCCCACTAGATCCATTGTCCAGGATGAAGCAGCCATTTTTCTCCAGCAGCTCTTGACTGAAAGGGCCTTTGTCACATAGTTTTGTCAAGATCATTTGGCCAGTCGTATTAGACACCTGAGAGAGAGAATTACAATAATGACTATTATTTTACCTATGACATACTTCCAACTGGTTTTGTTTGATTTGATTTTCAGATAGACAAACAGTTCGATTAACCAAAAAAAAAAAAAGTTAGATTTGCCTTTTTTTGATACCTGCAAAATACACTGTAAAGGAGAGAGAGCTGACCTTGTAAAGGGAAGCAGAATTAGTAATGTCTGCATCAGCATCTTCCTCTGTTGAGCCGTCCTTCAGAGCTGGTATTGGACCAAGTGCCTTTTAAGCAAAACAATTAATAATTTTATATTATATATATATATATATATATATATATATATATATATATATATATATATATATATATATATATAAAAAATACATTTTTATTATCCAAAATTGAAATGAATTTCTTCTTATGTGGTCTGGTATTTGTCACCTGAACCATCTCCAGTGGTTCCTCTCCCTCGGTCACATCAATGATTTGAGCTTTCCCATTCCTTTCAGTGTCTCTGATCAGCATTGCTATCTCACGCACCTTCTGACGCTCAAACATATTGGCTTTGGAACCTCTCCATGTGACTATAGTCTGAACATAAACATGTGCATTTGCATGAAAACACCAACTAAATGACAGGCCATGTTTATCCAACTAAAATACCATAGCAGCACAATGACAGGCATTACAAAAATAACTTTTTTGACATGCACACCTCTCCAAGGTCCAGTATAAAACAGTCGCCCTTGTTGAAGCTCCCCCAGCTAAGCTCCACCTCTCTTGCACGGATGTTTTTCTTTCCTTTGACTTGGTAGAGATGTGTAACAGGGCCAATCCTGGTCCTGGCGTTCTTAAACCCAGAATCCACCCCACCCTCCTGAGACAGATAGAGAAACTAGCAATTCCATCATTCCATAGAGGCACATACTTTGCACAAACACAAAATTCTGGGGTCTTTAAATGTGATGCACACTTCTAGAATACAGTTTTAAATTATTTTTACTGATTTGTTGTTTTTGTTCTACTGCGGTCCCTTTTTCTCACCTTGTAGCTGACTCCTTTAGGGAAGAGTCCCATGAACTCAGGTGACTCGTATCCTTGCACCTGTCGGTGTTGTACTGGCTCTCCTCCCAAGAAGCTGTCCAACTGAGTGGCAAGCATGGCACAAGCACCCTGCTCATCCCGGGATGATTTCTCACCTTGACCAGGGAAGGAAAGCCAACAGTAAGAGAAAATGCTAAATCTACAGGAACCTTAACTTAATCTGCCAAAAATATTTGAACAGTGCATGTTTTAACAATGCTGTATATAAGCAGCATCAGATGCATTTTTAGTCATTCTACATTTATATGCACGCATAAACAGATGCTACACACCCATCCACATGTGTAGGTCACTTCCGTCCTTTCCACGGTTGCCGAGCACAATATATGAATCCCCATTGTAGAAGATTCCCCTTTGTGATGGTTCGAGGAGCACGGCCTTCATCTTCTCAACCCTCCAGACATACAGCCCTGGCTCTCGCACTTCATGGGTAAACTGGCTCTGTGCTGTCCGCAGATTAAGCATCCTGCTGAGGGTGGAAAGCAAGATTAAAGAGTGTGTGTTCACATAAAGGTCGGGGGCTGCGTTATGAGAAAGGCAACGAGGGAAGGTGAGGTAAGAAAAGGGGGAATGAAGCGAGGAGAAAGCAAGAGTGGATGAGAGAGAGGGAGAGAGAGAGAAAGAAGAGAGCCTATGTACAAGGAAGAACAGAAACAGGGAAAGCAAGGGGATAAAGAAGGAAATATGAAGTATTATAGTGAAATATGATGGAGATTGTAGAAGCGATGCAATCCAAACAGAGAACTGTGGCATGTTTAAATATAGGATGAATGAAAGGAGAGAGACAGAAAGCAATAAGAATGGGGAAGGAGAAAATGGGAATCAGGAAACAGAACACTGAAATATGGGAAGTGACGGGAGAGATAGAGCAGCGGACAGTGATGGAATCAGCCTGAACTAGACAGTAGAGGCCGGTACCCTGAAGGTCAGGGGTCAGTTATGGAAGCACAGCATGGGATTGCATGCTCCATTAGACATGCATAATGGGAAGGCCGGTGGGAGGTGAGAGCAGAGAGATCAAATATAATAGAGCTGTAAAACGAGATGCAATTGTGCCACACAAATAATTCATAAGACCAACTGTTGTGCAGCCATACAAGACACATGGCTTACATACACCCATCCACGCTCACCAAAGACAGACCGACAGATCAACAGAGCAAGTTCTCCCCTAATCACTGCATTTATGGTGATTACTTAATCCATTTAGCGGTCAGATGTGAGGTCACAAACAGAAATGAACCACAGGAGAGTGATGCAGCATCCTTTGACTGGTTTCACATGATCGATGTGAAAATATCTGAATGTTTACACTATTTCGACATCATACATCTTTAGAATAAGATGACATCTGTTTCCTCTTGAATGATTATGATTGTACATTTGTGTCATGTTGGAGCAGATGGTAAAGCAGTCGAATGCTCACTTAGACACCACCTTTTTTCACTTCCCTATAACTGTCAAATTAAGTATGAATAGTAACACACAGTATGATGAAATTTCAACCAAACTCTTTTTTTTTTTTCAACTAGTACCATTTTTCAGTCCTTAGCTGGGTTGTGTTCCACTTAGAACTGAACCGAAAATTATTTTAAAATTAAGATCAGTTCCTAAATTTAAAGCAAACACAACACAGAATTGGGATTCCAATTTGAATTTAAGGAATTTGAATAAATATTCTGATTACGGTAAAATAAGTTTAACATTGTCATATGATACTATACTGACGTCAAGTATAATAATTAAAGTATTAAAAAGAAATTAATCTTTTTTTCTTTTGTAAAAGTAATAAAAGTAGTAATATTCAAAAAAATAAATAATAATAATAATAATAATAATAATAAGTAAGATTTTAACATGAGTTAAAAATCTAACTATATAGAATTATTATATATATAGCCTGATTTTAACTTGTATTTTGAAGAGACACAACAACATAAAAATTTAATATCTGTCAATTTCTTACCTTAATGCAATGGTCTTTGTTGAGGTCAGTCCAGCTCCTGACAGTTCTTAAATGTAACTGCTGACTGAACAATCAGCTTTGCTGCATATACAGTTGACTGACTTACTTCACAACTTCCTGCCATTTCCCCCTCAGTAACTTACAAAGGCCAGGCACATATATTGAGGCATTGACTATGTGGAGCTCTTGGTTAGAAGACAAAAGCTTGTTAACCAAATGATTAGCCGCAGGGAAATTCTGATCATCAGCATCTCACATCTGTTGCAAACACACTGTATGCAAACACACTCTTTTTGACTACACAAGCAACACATCATTTAACTGATCCCATTCTGGTGTCATTTATATTTACGGAAAGAGTGAGAGATAAAGGGCAAGAGTAATGAAAAGTCAAAAGACAAAGTCAAAAGGACAATGTCTGAAAATGTAACCCAATGAACTGAAGCTTGTTCTATTTTTATCAATAACTTTTTTATGGATCACCTCATGTACAAATGTCATGTGAGCGGTTACATACAAACAAAAAACAAAAAACAAACCCATGATTAGGATTCATATCTGAGATCTGTCAGTGTAACATATGGCAATGCGAAGTGAGGACAAAAGTAGGATTTCTCATTTATAATGAAGGTAGTTTCCATCATTACTCATTATTGTCTATTGGATGGAAGTACACTGAGGTTTTTGTAGTGAGTTTTGACAGGTCTATTTTTACTAACACAAGCATAACAACTGTTAACTGCCTAAGCAAAAATTGTGTCTGTGTTTATGACATTTACTGTAAGGCATTTACTGGGTGTGTAAGACAGAGAGTGAAAGAACTGTCAGAAGTCATTAGTTTAGGCTAGACTATTTCATATCACATGAATAGAATATATATTTAACACGCACACACAAATACATATATATACATATATACATACATATATACATACATACATACATATATATATATAGGCTGGTAAGCGTTTACAATTTTTAATCTAATTAATTTGGAGAAATTACTCCCAATAGATAATTTAAAGTAATTGTTGTGTAAAGCATCAAACAGGCATTACAAAAAGTAGGTTCAGCAAGAAATATTTTGTTTGATAAAATGTATTACATATACCCTACTCTTTTGGACCATTTGAGTAAATTATGACAGAATTGTAATTTTTGGTTGGGTGAACTATAACTTTAATAATTTATTTTCTTAATTTTATTATTATTACTATGAAAATATGAAATTTCTTTAATGAAATGATACTCTGAATAATAAACTAAAACTGCCAGTAGGTGGGGGTAATGTCTTAATGATTAAGTTATCGAGTCATTTATTCATATATTTGATTCGTTTAAATGGCTGATTCATATGGAAGAATATGCGTAGCAATATTTAATTTGGAATGTAATATGCAAAATGACAATTCAATATGTAAAATGGCAATGCATTTCTGTATTTACATTTTCCAATACATTTGTCCAACGTTTGGTGCAAAATGAAAATTACATTAAAAAATTACATTATTTTGCCATTTCATACACTAGTTTTAATATGTAAAATGAATACTAATTTTAACGCTTTATAAGTTGCAAAATTCAATTGAAAATGCACAGAAATTATTAGATATGTGTAGCATGTTCAAGCAAAAACTGTGGCTAAATTTGAATTCAAATGCCATTTTTCTTAATTTCATTTATACTCAGAGTCAAGACACTTACGACTGGATTTTCGTTCAGTGTCCCACAATGAATGTAGCAAAATCACTGCCTGAACAGGGCGGGGCTTGCAGAAGGTCAAGAGACTCAAGAGGATTCAAGTGAGAGTCTTGTCCACGTTCTCTATGATGTTCTTTCACTTGAATCCTCTTGAAGAGTATATCTTTTACACATATACACACATTTTTTAGGGCTGCACGATTAATCTAAATTAAGGCGATAAATCGCGAGAAGCTGCGACTGACTGACAGTAAATCTCCATCCGAAAGACAGAGGGCGCTCTCGCGCTGAAACTCAAAATAGGGCTTGCAGAAGAAATCGACGATTAAATTGCGTTCATAAATTAAACGTGACTAATAAACACACGACTATGACAATATATGGTTTATCGCGATTTGTCATATTTTACTATTCTAAAGTATATAATAATGTAACACTAATAAACAGCTTTTATCACAGCTTAGATTACTACGAAATATGTTGCATGCTTTATTCTGTGCAAGAAGCCACACCATCTCACAGAAAGAGTCACTTCAAACACTCGACTGACGTTTTGATTTGAGTTTGGACTAAAAACGTTATTAAATGTGGTATTTTCAAATTGCTTTCAGGTGGAGCAGCATTTACTACACATGCATAGTTCACTGATAAGCTACACAAACAGCTTTCATAATCACAGAAGCATTTCTTCAATTTCATAACGGATCTGTGAAGCAAATGTGGCTCCACCTAAAATCAGGTGATGGAGATTTACTACTAATCACAGAACCGGCTTTACTAACAAGATACTTCATGACAATCACATTTGATTCGCTTAATCCCTTATACACACACACACACACAGACAGATATGGATTTGCTAATTAATGTTCAAAAGATTGGATGCCGGAACTTTCAGAAAACTACAGAAAACTCAGTTTCATTTTAAATATCTTAATTTGTGTTTTGAATATTAACAAAAGTTATACATGCTTGAAATGACATGAAAATTTGTGAATTATGAATTTTTTCTTATTTGGTGAACTTTTAAATTAATGCAGTATACAAGGATCAAGAGAGATATATGAATTTCATTTTCACTCACTAAATTAATTTAACATCATTCAGGTATCTTGTAACAGTACATCTTTATACCACATATACTTACCACAGTCTGTGTAGGCAAATAATGACTTCTAGGCCTAGGACAAGTGGAATGTGGGCATATGATATTATTTTAATGAAGTAACTTATTTTATATGTTGGTCTGGGATAACAAAGAGAAAATACTTCTTTCTTATATGAAAAACTGGTTTCGCTTGAAAATTGTCTCTCTTTTATATGTCACAGGGGTTTCGGTCTTGAGCAGTGAGTGACATGTTCTTCTTCTTCTTCTTCTTCTTTTGAATTTGCGGCAGCATAGACGCATCACCGGCGTATTACTGCCCTCCTCAGGTCATTTGAGGCCTCGGTTTATTCTTTAAATCCTTGCGTAAAGTCCAGTCTTGTGCAAAAACTTCATAAAAATCTTTGTAGACTCATAGTCCTTTGGGTTAAGAATAGTCTGAACAGATATATTAGAGACTCCACATTCTAATAACTCTGAAATCATGTGACATCTTGCTGTATGATGGTTGGAGCACTCCATTATTACATGATTCACCGTTTCTTCTTGTCCACATCTACATCTGCCATCTAGATGTTTTCCAACCCTTGCTAACCCAAAGTTTAGTGCACAATGGCCCAACCTTAATCTAGTTAGAATGACACTCTCTTTCCTTTCTAATGTTGTATTTAGGTTACGTCCTACTGTTGGCTGAACAGAATAATAATGTCTGCCTTTATGTCCCTCATTCCATTCTTTTTGCCATAATTTCAATGTTCTTTCTTGGATAATACTTTTACATTCTACCCTACCGAACATAACCTCCAACTCTACTTCACTTTTATTTACTGCACTTCTTGCCATTTCATCTGCCTCTTCATTTCCCTGAACACCAATGTGAGCAGGTACCCAAATAAATCCAACTGTACTCCCCATTTTATTAACTCTATTAAGTGTTACTAAGACTTCTACAACTAAATCTGCCCTGGCTTCACTTTTCCTTCCCTTTAATGCCATTAAAGCAGCACTTGAGTCTGAACAAATTATTCTTTTCCCTGGTCCATTTTCCTCCACCCACTCCAAGGCCAATAAAATAGCCACCAGCTCTGCAGTAATGGCTGACATACTATCTGTTAACCGCTTTCCATTCATTAACTTCAGCTGAGGAATACTTACTCCTATTGCGGTTTTCCTACTTCTTAACTTCATTGAACCATCCGTAAATATCTGCACATACTCGGGCCAGATTTTCTTTAAATGATTATAAACCATATCCACAGGATTACCTTCATATTTCTTTATTTGATCTAAAATACTTAGGTCCACTTTAGGGACTGGCAGTAACCATGGAGGTACTGGAGGCCAAATAATTACTGGCGCGATCATGATATCATTCACTCCTATATCCTGAGCTTCCTTACCTATTGACATCTTCCCACACTCTTTTTTATTTCCATCCCTTTTCTGGAGTTCCCAGTGTTCCTCTAATGAAATTCTAGCCGGGTTAGAACAATTATGACTTCGTAGCTTTGTCCAATAAAACAGAAACAATTTATTCCGTCTGAGCTCTAATGTAGTCTCCCCCATTTCAATTAACAAAGCATTAAGTGGAGTAGATCTCATTGCTCCTCCACAAATTCTCAATGCTTTTGCTTGAACTACATCCAATTTGTTTAAAACAGATTCTGATGCTGATCTATATACCATGCAACCATAATCAATATTAGCTCTAATTATTCCCCTAAAAATCATCATTAAACACTCTCTACTTGCACCCCAATCTATTCCAACTAAACATCTTAAGGTATTAATAACCCTCTCACACTTTTTCACTGTATTATTTATGTGCTCTTTCCAAGTCATTCTTTCCTCAAACCAAACTCCTAAAAACTTAAATGATTTAACTTTTTCTATAGGACTATTATAAATACTTAAAGTCTTATCTAAAAGTTTCCTTTTTAGACCGAACACAACATATTTTGATTTTGATACTGAAATTCTAAAACCCCATTCATCTGCCCATGCCTCTACTTTATTAATTGCTTGTTGTACTTGTTTATAAATATAATTCAAGTTCCGCCCTCTTTTCCAAACAGCTGCATCGTCAGCAAATAATGCCATTCCAAAACCTCTATTTAACTTACTAAAAATATCGTTAATCATTACATTAAATAACACTGGGCTAATAACACTTCCCTGAGGGGTTCCATTTTCCACATTTTCCTTACTGGACATAGATCCGTCTACTCTCACCTGAATGGTACGCTCCTTCAGAAAATCTTTAATCCAATTTAACATCCTACCTCTTACCCCTGCATCATATAGCTTTATCATTAAGCCCTCTTTCCATACTGTATCATAGGCTTTTTCTATGTCTAAAAACACACTCATGACAACTTCCTTATTCGCCATAGCTCTTCTAATATCTAAGTCCAACACTAATACTGAGTCCATAGTAGATCTACCCATTCTAAAACCACTTTGATACGGAACAAAGAATTCCTGTTTCTCAAGCATATATACTAACCTATCCGTAACCATACGTTCCATAATCTTACATAAAACAGCTGTAAGAGCAATTGGGCGATATGATTTAGGATCATCTGCATTTTTCCCCGGTTTTAATATTGGAACAATTGTTGCATGTTTCCATTCCCTCGGCAAAATACTACATTCCCATACTGCATTAATTAATTCCAAGACTTCCTCTAACACGACATCATCCAAATGAAGAAATATTTGATATCCTATTCTATCTCTACCAGGCGTTGTATCTTTCCCCCTAGCGATAGCTTGTTTTACTTCTTCCACTGAAAAATATGCATTCACCGCCCTCATGTTATCTTTATTATATTCAAGTTTATGCTTCTCATTTTTTAATTTCTTTTCTCTTTCCTTTTTACTAATTGGGCTAATGCTTTTAGAACTATGCACCTCCTTAAAGGACTTAACTAATAAATCAGCTTTGTCCTTATTTTTAACTGCTTCCTGTCCCTCAAATTTTAACACCGGAATTTTATTAGTCCGATACTCTCCTGTCATCCTATGCACCAGAGCCCATAACCTCCTAATGTTTGTTTGAGGTCCTAAAGTACTACAAAACTTACGCCAGCTTTCCCTCTTTGCATCTTTTATAACTCTTCTAGCCTTAGCCCTTAATCTCTTATATTCTATTGCACATTCTTCCATTGGAAACTTCCTTACCCTTCGATATGCCTTATTTCGAGCTAACACTGCTTGAGTACATTTCTCATTCCACCAAGGCACCATTTGCCGTTCTTTTGGACAATCAAACTTTGGAATGAACTCTTCTGCTACCTGAATCAACATAAAGCACAAAGAATCATTCCATTTGTCTATATCGTCTTTAACCACATTATTAATCTCTTCCTGAGCTCTTATATTAAATTCTTCCCACCTAGCCTTGGAATAATTATATTTTTCTGACCTGTAATCCTGCTCTTTTACCAATTTCCTCCCAAATCTACTTAAAATTGGCACATGATCACTCCCAATCGTGTAGCGATCCATTATATCCCACTCTCCTCTCGTGGCTAACTCTGGAGAAGCAAACGTTAAATCTAAACATGAACTACCACCTTCATTAACCTGAAATCTAGTAGGTCTACCATCATTTAACACCACCAATCCGTGTTTATCCAAAAATTCTTCTAAAATTACCCCATTTCTATCCCGAAATCTACTACCCCATAAATCACTATGTGCGTTAAAATCTCCCACCCATATTACTGGTAACTCAACCTTATCCATTATTCCTTCTAATTTTTCCTCCTCTAATATTAAACCTGGGTTGTAATAATTAATCACAGTGATTTTCCCTCGATCTGACCAAATTACACCCACTACACATTCAAGTTCAGAATTTATCTCAATTCTTCTATGTTGTAATCCTAATTTTATAAAAGTAGCACACCCACCCCCTGCACGATTACCTCTGTCAGCTCTTAAAATTTTATAACCTGGAATGACAAAATCCAGGTTTGGTCTAAGCCATGTCTCCTGTACACATATCACATCTGGTCGGACTACAAAAGCATCAACAAATTTCTTAAATTCCTGCCCATTGGCTACTAAACTCCTAGCATTCCACTGCAGTATATAAAACATATTAAATACTTAACCTATTTCGTCCTCTGATGACTCACGTCTTTCCCCAGATTTACCTTTCTCTTTAATGAACGGAGCTTGCTGGCTTCCTGTTAATCCTCCATGCATATACTTATACAACATTTCTGGATGAATATCTTTGATCCCTAGAAATCTATCCGCCACCGCAACTACTTCCCTTGCAACATCTGATTTATTCTTAGCTCTCTCCATAATCCTCCACACAGCTTCTGAGAAAAAAGCTAAAAATTCAGCCTTTTTGATAACTATGTCATCATCGGGCGTTTTCTCCCACATCTGTTGTTGCTTTACCACACCTACTTCATGACCAACACTTGTTCTCTCAATTCTTTTTAACGCTTCTGCATATGACAACTTTTTCTCGTCCCTCATCTTCTGTACTGCTTCAGCTTTTGCATGGACTGGGCATCCCCTAAATGCAGCTACATGACTACCCCCACAATTACAGCATTTGATCTGACTTTTACATTCTTTGAAATCATGATCTTCGCTACATTTCCCACATCTGCGTTTACCCTTGCAAGCCACTGCTACGTGCCCGAATCTCTGGCAGTTAAAGCATCTTAGTGGTGGCCTTTCATACTTCTTAACTCTGAAGCATAAGTAGCCTAGCATAACTTTTTCTGGTAGTGTTTCTTCCATGAATGTCAACATTACTGCAGAGCTTTCTCGCCCATCATCTCTTTGTTTTTTCCCCAAACGTCTTGCTTTGGTCACTTTCCCTCCTTTTAAGTTGCTTTTCAGATCTTCCTCAGTAATTTCAAAGGAGACATTATAAATAACTCCTATTGACTCATTAATTCCAGGAATAAATCCTTCTACACCCTTTCCATTTAAGTTCTTTACTTTGCAGGCTTTCTTTTGCTGCTCAGAAGATTTACAAATGATCATTAACATTCCATTTGCCATTGTCTTAGCATGTCTGATGTCACCTATCTCTTGATTTATAGCGCTTGATAACTTCAAAGGGCTAATCGATCCAAAACTCCCTTTTCCATCTCTAACTTTAAAAATCACTTTAAATTCTTCGTCTCCTGGATTGTTCTCCATTTTCCTACTCTTAACTTGTCTGTCTGTATCACTATCTGTAGAATTTTCAACTTCCTGAGGGATTTTACGATTTCTTTTCCCTTTTTTACCCTTCATTTTCATCCATTCCCCTTCAACCTTCTCATCCCCCCCAGATCCATCCAACATAGGCTGAATGTCAGACTATTCACCCGAAAGTGATATATAGTTCGTTCAGTTTCAATCAAAAACCCCTTTTGTTGATTTCCAACCTTCCTCGATTCAAACTCGAGCGCCACCAACGTTACCGGTCAGCTGACCGTCACCAGTGAGTGACATGTATGATCAGTGATGCCTTGTAACAACGTGGGGCAGCCAGTTCCTGTCTCGACGTGCACGCGCCCCCTCTGGTGACGTCACCACGGCTGCAGCTGTTCGGTTCGTCTGAATGTAATTTCACAGACAACACGTATTTTTCGACGGAACGACTTCGATGTAACTACGAAAGTGACGGGTTTTTGTTCAATTGAAAGCATATACGGTTCATCCTCGGTCAGATGTGGAACTTCGTATAACGGAAGACGACTGTTAGCTAACGTTAGCTGTCACGGGCTAAGTGTTTGCTGATGAACTAGATTTGGGTGTCTGTTTTCGTATCGGACAACCTTGGGTATGTCAAAACAAAACAACTCACCCGGTCAACTTTTTCGAAATTAAACGCACATATATTTAAACATTAGCAAAATTGGTAACTAATACTGTTACATGATGTTCTTTAGACTGTAACGTTATTTAAAAATAGTTTTCGCTTTGCTGTAGTTTAGCATTGACGGCGAAAGCGGAAGACTCTGTTTGTCTTGATGTGTTTTTGTATTCAACTTAATATTGCACCTGTTGTTTAAAAACTTTAGTTGTATATTACGCGTGTAATATTATTAATGAAACGTGTTATGATGTTTGTTTCGAATTACTCTTCTGAATGTGAAACTCAAGGCCTTGTCGGCCCTCAATCACGCGTTCGTGTGACTTTAGGCCAGGAATGTGACGTCGTCGTAATTTCTTTAATTTCCACATAATTAAAAGAAGGGCGATCTTGTATTTCGGGACGAATGTGAAACAAACAAAACCTTGCATTTTGAGTGTTCATTTGAATTATTTTGTCCCTGGAACACGACTGACAGGTCAAAGTATCGTGAGATTAAAACGCATTCTGTGGGTTTATATCAATTCCTTGTAGTTTGGGGTGTGTTCTCGAAATAAGTTTGAACAATTTTAACAAAACACATAAAAAATAGGCTCTTGGATAAGAGTATAGCATGTAATTTTTTTTAATCATTATTCAAGAGTGGCGTGAATGACGAATGCTGAAAAGGATCACTTGGCTTTTATATTTATATATATATATATATATATATATATATATATATATATATATATATTAGGCAAAGAACAATTCCAGACGTAATTGGCATTGCACTGGAAGTCTTACTTTTACTTTCAGATTTTAGAAGATTCAAAGTATTTCTTTCGACTTTCCTTTTTATTTTGCTGTTTTTAGGTCAGTCCTGTTCTGTCATTATTGTGGAAGAGTAACACTTCATGTGTTTTTTTTTTCACTTAAGATAGGTTTAAAAGCGGAAAAATGGTGAGACAACACTCAGGATCTCCTCGTTCTAAACACAGGTAGTACAGTGCTGCATATATATAATAATTCTGATGTGTCTGCATAATGACCAGTGGCTCAAAATTTACATTTGTTTTTAATACAGGCCATTCTCAGACAACTACAGCAGCATAAATCATGAAGGGCGATTTGGCCCCCCTTCAAGAAGCCAGAGAGGTTTTAGAGGACCTCCTGGAAAAGCCCCACCAAGTTGGAGAGATAACAACAGAAATGGACCCCAGCCATACCCCAAGAGGCCCTCGCTCATGGGTGAACGCAGAGAGCGGCCACATGGACCGTGGATGCAGCACAAGGATAACTTCCATCCATATCCCAGCTTACAGGATTCACAGCGGGGCCGCAGGAGGCCTTCTCCTCCCCGCTCAAGCCGCCCTCCCCCATTCCAGCACAGGCAGTCCCCACATAGTCCTATACATGGGCCATCAAGCCACAGAGCACCACTTTTCCATGAAAACCACCCTGGCCACACATCTCCATCTCGCCATTTCCACGGCCCTCCAACAGACAGGCGGATTCCTTCCCCACATAGTTCTTTCAGGGGTCCACAGCGACGCCAAAGCCCTCAGGAGCATGACAGGAGCTGGTGCCCCACTCCTCGGGAGAGGCCCTTTGGCCGACCTGCACTTGGCAGGCACCACTGGAATCGCCCAGGAGGATACCCTCACCCTCCCAATGGGGATTCGAGGCTTTCTGGCCCACCTCAAAGAAAACCAAGAGAGTTTCATGGAAGGAATTCATATCCAGAGAGGTACAAGAATCAAGCTGTGCAGGCTGGGTAAAGTAAGAATACAGTTATATGTTAGAATGCAAAGTCCAGCACACTGCAGGGTGGTGAGCGTAAATCCCAGCTTCCTTCAGCTTTCTGTCAGTGTAAAGTACCGCAGGATCTAATGATAAAGCCCCTAAAGTGAAACTGGAGAAAATGTAAAACCATTTGAGGCTATTTCCCCTTAAAGTTATACTGGCACAGAAGTGGTATGGCATTCAGCAGCCTGGGGCTGGATCTAAATTGATAGAAGTTAAGAGCCTCCACAAGAGCTTTCTCAAGCAGCACAAACTGGCATTATAACAAACATGTTTGTATTCTTTGTAATGGATATGTAGGTGGTCTGCAGAGAGAGATCAGCGTGGGCCGCATGGAGAGCTTGGGAGGGAGTCCAGGCACCCCAGCATGGATTGGGCACATGGAGGACGGGGAAGTCCACATACTCATCCCCCTTACAGATCTCCGGCAAGAAGACCAGGCCCACCCCCATCTGGATCATCGTTCAGACCATATCCTCCTTTTCGTCCTCAGGAAAGGCCCTTTGGACGGCCAATGAAGTGGAAGAGTGAAGAATTCAGACGGCCACCGTCATCAAGCGATATGGAGCATGGGCCACCAAAGCGCTTCCGCAGGGAGTTGTCAGTGAGACCTCTTCCTCCCAGGGGCTTCCGAGGTCGTGGTTTGTCCCTTCAAGATAAGAGTCGACTGATAAAGGCGCAGAAGTTTAGAGCAGAGTCAGTGGCCCGGTTCAAACTGCCTCCTCCAAGGCCAAGAATCTCGGAAAGAGTCCAGAAGCCCAAGCCTGCACCAAAGAATGCCAAAGATTCCCCAGGAGTCCCACCACGCAAGTTATCACTCAAAAAGATGCCATCATCCAGAGAGTCATCCCCCAACACAGACTCCAAGACTGCAGAACCTGAGAGGGACTCCGAAACAAAGGTGGCATCCCATCGCTCTGTGAGCGCACACAGGTATGGTATCACCCCTCATACTGTGGCAATGGGCGCGTGAGGTTTACAAGGTCAAGCTACCTGTTTTTCAAAGGCACAACTTTCATCAAAGGGGTGTCACCTTGTCAGATGAGATGGATGAGGAGAGAAAAAAGAAAATCATGCCTGTTTTCCTCCTCATTTTTGACAACAGTATGATGTTAATCCTTGTCAAGAGAATGTGATAAGAGATAAGTCTGAGCAAGTGCTTTTTCAAAGTTTCGCAGTCCTTCTCGTTCCAAAAGTCAAATGCCATTTGTTCCACAATGCTGCATCAAGATTGCCTCTGACCCAGAAGAGATGTTTAAAATGTCTTCCAGGGAGGGAAATGCTTTTTAAGCCTGAATCTTAATTGTTTGCAGAAGGACGCTCTGCCTTATTATGCAACTGACCGTGGTAACGATGAGCAAAATTCAGTCTGTCACTGCTACATCATACGGACATAGGATAGGATGTCTTGGAAAATGGAAATGTGAATGGATTTTATAGAGAATGAGAAGAATTCCATTTCTGCAGTTACAACGTTTAGACCCTGTCATTGGTTTGTTCCCTTTGATTGGTTGGATGAAGAAACCACAACTCTGGGGCTGTACTCAATTTTCAACTTAAAACCAATTTGCTTGCAAGAAGAGAAAGAACTACCATTTCTAGATAGAATACTGTAAGACTTGGTCAGCATCGGATTAGATGACCATGATCAGAAGAATAAAACTTCATCACCAATAACCACAGGAATGCCTTGAAGCTGCAACCCAAGCTCCCAACAACAGGCCTCATCATGTGATAACTGCTGTGAGAGAGGAGACACATGCATTTTTTTCAGTGGTCGATTAGAGACATCAACAAAATGGACATTCTTTTTTGTCATATCTCTCTTTTGTCATCATGTGGGTGGTATTAATGAAAGATTTAGGCTCTTAAATTTATCCTTGGCATTGCAGCATTGACAACAAGCAGGGATCATGTTATCTTACAACCAAACCATTGGCTGAAATGGCAGGAAGTTGAAGTTGTGCTGAAGATGAGACCTGATTCAGTTTTGCCTAATGAAACATTTGCCAAAATAAGCATAAATGTATAGTCAATCTCAATAGAAGTTCTGCAACTGAAGAACTATCCAAGCCATTTTATATCCCAAATGCCTACCAGTTGTGTGAAGATTCATATGATACACGAGTTTGGAGGTTCTGCAGTTTATTCAAGGAGAAGTGGCCAAAATTTCCAGAGAAATCAGTCTCGTTTTGTGAAGATCCTGTTGGATATCTCAATGGCATCGCATAATCCAGAGCTGCAAACCAATGTTTATACCATGAAATGCGTGTTCCAGTGTGAAGCGTTTGCAGGCCCCCAACACATCTAATCAAGTATGAAAGAATAGGTCGGGAGGAATGTGTCTGGCTTGTCAAGTCTGGATAAAAAGGAAGTGCCAGAATGCCTGTCTGTTCCCTTTTTGGCGAGTAAAATGATTCCTACACGGCGTTCTTCAGTCTACTCATTCAGTCTCCCTATATCAGTTATTCACGTTAGCAAAAGGAAGGCTGCTAAAGGCCAAGGTGAATCAGGGAAAGTTAATCTACCAATTCAAACTGAAGCATGACGATGATGGGCTTGCTTTGCTGTAAGTACCCATGTAGTAATCCATCATTGGTCCTTCTGCATTTGCAACAATACAATTGGGTTCTTGAGGACCGTGAATGTTTGAGTAATTTAGTTTGAAGTGCAACATTTCTCTCCTCGGATCCCGAGGCACAAGCTTATTCCACTTTGAAACCAGATAACATTGTGCATGCCTTCTGCTTTATCTAAATGCTTGACATTTAGAATTTATTCCCAGATGTTCTATATTAAGTTCCCAGATGTTGTGGATGACTTGTTCAAATGCCTCGTTGACTTTCTTTTCAGCCCTTCACCGATAGACCGACGACTTTCACGTGATCTTGTTGTGGTTTCCCATTGGGAGGCGGGGCACAAACCCAGCACTAGCCCTAAGAACAATACACCCTGGAGGAATAAGGCACCCAAGAGCAAATCTGGTAAAAGTCAGAATGATTTGCAAGTAATTTATTCTGTAGCAGCATGCTAGTATCATGTAACATTCTTAACTTTTTTTTTTTTTGTTCTTAATTTTCTTGATCTTCCAGAGGAATCAGAATCTCATGGAAATTTAACATTGAATGAACGCTTCACCAAGCTACAAAGTCCTGTTAGATCTCCACAGGAAAAGAAAGAAAGAACGTAAGTGAGGAACTGTTTTTTTTTTTTTGTTCTGTTACAGCTGCTAAATCTTAGCTGAATGCAACCCTTCACCATTTTTGTAGGTCTTCTGTAAGTCCAGAAAAAACCATGAGGAAGCCTGGATCATTTCAGGTAATTAAGGTCTTAATATGTGACCGTTTTACTTATCAGATTTAGACGTAAAGGCATGTTTTGTGTTATAGAACATTTTGTAGTGTGTTAGTCATTTTTGTGATTTGTAGTGAAACAAGTTTCTATAAACACAGAGGCCAAATTTCCGGCCAACTGCTGGAGTGAAGGGGGGGTCAGCCCCTGATGGAGTTCCTAGGAAACCATTGATGGTAAGCAATTCTTAAGCTGTGCAGTTATACACAATTATTATTTAACTGTCTAGTCTTTGTAGTAGGCTTAATTTGGTTTGTCGTTTCCATGCACATTTAAAAAAAAAAATTTAATTGTCCTCTAAGGGCTCTTTAATTCCAAGACCACCCTTCAGTCAGAAGCCTGTCTTTAAGAAGAGTCAAAGTATCATGTCAAAGTACAAGAACCTTCAAACGTTGCGGCATAAAGTGCCTCATCAGCGTCAAGCCACTAGCTATCGCCGGTGGTAACCCAAAATGGTGAGTCTAGTTTCATGCACCTTAATAATACGTAACTTAATTTTTGTAGAATGTTCAGTTGCTATTACTCATTAACACTACTTTTTTGTAGATTGCACATGCTGAAGCAAGTCGTCCACTGCAGAGCCTCTCTACAGGGCTCCTTTACCCTCTCACCTTCTCTCATCTCCTGTTGGACAACAGTTTGAACTAATCTGTTTAAAAAAGTTTATTTTTTTTCTCTCTTGTGTGCTTTAGATATTAAGGTTCAAATTGTGTGCGATTGTCTTTTTAGACTTTCAAAACAGAGATTAGAGTTAGATTTTTGTATATACCTTTAACCAGTAAGAAAGCTCTCTGTTTGCCAGAATTTTGGTTTGAATTTGGTTTTGGTTAGAATTTATTTTTGGTTGTGGTTATGTTTATATATTTGTGTCTGGATAGCTGCTTTTTGAAAGTGACTGTTAAAAGACTCCTATCACGTGAAACGATCTTTGTAGAATGAGTAGCTTTCATTTGATGAGCTTGGTTGAGCTCCATGTGTTGATAAAACACACATGTACATTCTTTGTAATCAGACACTTTGAATAAAACTGGAATTGTCAGATGTTTTCCGTTGTGTGAAATCAAATACTATACTGCTTATTGTCATGTTTGCAGATTTGCCTCAACACGTTTGCATGCAGGATTCCCTCGCACATTGAATTTTCCTACATTTCGGATACATGGATTCCGAGAGTAAACTATTTAATGCTCAGTCAGTAAACCAACCAAAAATTCTGACTCATTTTTAACATTACTTTTGATTCATGTGACGTATCCATGGTATCTCAGCAGTTTAATGCTGAATTCTTCCAACCTTTGCATTTCTGTCATCCAGCAGTCTATTGAAATGTTTTTGGCTAATACAAAGGTGCCCAAACCAGATCCTAGAAAGCTACCTTCCTGTTGAGTTAAGTGCCAACTCTGCTCAAACATGCCAATCTGTAACAAATGTTTCTAAAGGTTTTATTTTTCTGGTGAAGGTATGATTGATTAGGGGTGGAGCTGAACTTTGCAGGAAGGTAGATCTCAAGGAACAGGTTTGGGGACCTACCTGTCTTTGCTCAAAGATTGATATTTTTAAAGGTGATAAACAACATCCTGTTGACCTGAACATATTGACAAATTGTAAATCACACATTAGTTGTTGAAATTGACATAATACCACATGTGCGGAGTAAGACTTTGATGTGTTCAAAAGAGTGGGAACCCTGTTTTATTTGTATAGTGCTTTTTAGAATATACACTATTACCAAGCATCTTTACAGATAAAATTAATGTTTATAATACCTTAATGCCTAGCTCTATACATTTAGCAGTTTGGAGCTGGTGATGGGGTATGATAAAAACAACCGAACAGCTGAAAGTTGCTATAGTGTATCACTTTATTTGAGTTTACTTTATGTTGATAAACTTATAGAATTTTTTTTTATTTTTTTATTCTTCATGCTGCTTTGGAACAACAAGTATTGTGAGAAAAATCAACAAACTGAATTATGAGCAGCATACACAACATCCAGACTTTATTGAAAAACAGTTATGCTTTAGTAAATCACATATCAGAAAGTTTGCAGCAGGCTGAATATTACTATGATGCAGCTGACCATTAAGAAACGACAATGTTCAAGTCTCTTAATCTGGTGATGGATGCAGTTATTACTTCGAGTTGCTTAATGAAGTTTTGCAAATTATCTCTGCATTTAGGACTTTGCTGGTTCTAGGGCATTCAGGACAGTTACAACCAAAAGCATCTTCTGTCTTCATCCTTATGCCTCAGCCTCTTTCAGAACATCATCTTTCCGTCGGAAGTAGTCTCTGAACCAGTCAATATGATCTTTCTTCTGTTGGACCGTGAGGTTGTGATTCTTTGCGAGGCCTGTGATTACAAGCTCCATGAAGTGCCTGACTGGACCCTGCCGGGGAAATGATTCATCGAGGTGCTTCTCCAGGAACACGTGCTCATGGAAGGGCACACTTGCCTCCTCTTCCAGACCTGAAAAAGTTGCACGATGTGCGCAAAGAAAAGTTTAAGATAAGGTACAGGATTTAAAAACCTGAATCTAGATGCAACCTATTCTTGCAGTAGAACTCACCAGCCTCATTGTTGATTGGATACTGCCAAAGTTTGCCCTCTTTGGTCCACTGGATCATCTCCTCAAAGCCATTCCGAGGCGCTTGATTTGTTGCCTGGACAATTTGATTAGCTAGATCAATGTCCCAAAGTGTAAGACCTGAAATTCAGAGCGGGGAATGGGACATGGTAAGTAAATACACTCGGTTTCACTTGAATGGTCTTTATATCTTAAATCAGAACTTTTCCTTGCCCAGATCTGACGGTGTGTCTTGCTCCATGCCTGCAGTAAATATGTTCAACCTCTTACTAGTGAAGGGACTCTTCCTTTAAAACAAAATAATGCACAAGTTTAGTAGAAAAAATTATTATATTTAAAAAGAAAATATTTTAGGGAAGTTTTTTACCTTCTGCGGACTGCATCAAGTTCACCAGTAATGCCTCTGTCTTGAGTATATCCCTTTCCGTCATCATCAAAACGAATCTGACTGCTAGGTCTGGCGCTTGATCTGCCATTCGTCCTCCTTCCGACTTTCATATCTGCAATTATGTGTCTGAAAGTTTTGAGATGATATCACATAATTTTTCCAACAGATGAACTAATGCTTCACTTTATTTATATAGTTTTATTAACAAATAAAACCACTTTCACAACAAGCATTATTATGCAATCAAATTCACGGAAATAGCAAGTGATTTTTTTGTTCTTATTGTGATGTACACCTTAGTGAAACACTATCGAGAAAATTGTAGGTCACGAGCCGTAGTCGAATTGTACAAAATTAAGTCTGTTGCTTAAATGGAAGATCAAACTATGTTGTTCTGATTAGATGTATCACTTACAATAAGTTTAATAAGACTCATTTAGGAAACAGACATCAGAATTGAGCCCTACCCTATGTTCTGTCCGTCTGCTCTCTTCTGCGTGTCAGGTACGGCTTCATGTTTCCTCAGCTGCTTAAGAAGCTCTGACTCGGCCTGATGTTTGTTTGGGAGTGTGGATGCAGCAGCAGAGACTGCAGCAACCAGCGCTGGATTCAAGGTCCCACTAGAGTACAGAAAATACTGAACAATTTCACTTCAGGGTGGATGCATTGTTTGCTCATCAGAAATTATGATTTAGACTTGTGATTTAGCTGTTAGTGTAAACATACAACGTTGCTGTCATTGTAGACATATTAGTTTCAGCATTACCAATTAGTGGATGCATGTACGTATATATGTATAACTCACTGCTGTTGTGAAGCTTCGGCTGTGGCATGCTGGAACATGCTGTGCGCGCTTTCCATGGGCTCTTGGTCGGGCCTCTCACTCATTCGTGGAGTCTTTGAGGGTCTTATTTTGCGTACGGTTGTGACCTCCACCTTCATTGCCCCAAGTAGTTCCAAAAGACTCTCCTTGCCACTTTTTGTCTTTTCCACCTGCTTGCTGTCCTCAGGTTTATCCACTGGTTCAGTCTCTAACTGTGAGGTCAAAGTCGCATTTGAAATTTTGGTGCACTCTTCCATTTCAGTGCTCTTCTGCCCATCAGGGTTAACCTCTACTTTCGCCTCATTCTCTTCTGGTCTCTTTTCTTTATCTTCAGACAGGGACGTGGGAGTCTCTTTATTTTCACTAAAAGAGATGCTACTGGTTCCTAATGGTCTTTTTGTACATGGAGCCCTGAAATAAAGATATGAGATCAAATGAGTCTTCATAATTTAATATAGAATTTATACATGGGCTGAAATGTATATTTACATTTAGCAGACACTTTTATCCAAAGTGACTTAGAAATGAGGACAATAGAAATTGAATCAAAATCAACAAAAGCAATAATATGCAAGTGCCATGACAAATCTCGTTTAGCCTAACGCAGTACATGTAGCTAGGTTTTTATTTGTCTTGTTTTTTATTTATATTATAAATAATAAAATAGATAGAATAGAAAATAAATAGAAAAAAGCTTATAAAAAGAAATCAAGCAATAGAAAATGAATAGAGTGCAAGAGATTGAGGGTCAAGTGTTTTTAAATAAAAACAAATAGATAAAACAGAACTAGAATAGAGAGTGCTAAAGTCAGAGGGTGAAATAAAGATGGAAGAGATTTAAATATTTTATATATTGCAAACACATAATCTAGACGCAAATGGAAAATTCTGCAGGTTAATCAAGTGCTAATTTATTCTGATATCCGAGATATTTCAATTTCAGACTGAGACTTTTAACTTACACGTAACGTTAAACATAATTCAACCAGATCAGAGCTGTCTGTATCTTAAATCTGTAGCTTACCAGATAACAGGAGCAAAACTCTCCCTCTCTTTACATTTTGTGGAAGGTACTCGTGTATTCTGCGTATTAATTAATCTATTTCGAACCTGATAAATATTTATTAACAGTCTTCTATACATGATTGCCCCTCTCAGAAGACCTCAATGTCGTCCATGCACGTTTCCCTGTGCAGCACAATCAACTGTCCGCCAGATGCCTGCCTGAGAGGTATAAATGTTCCGGGCTCCTTTTTGAATAAACCGAATAGAACTTACGTCTCATTTGTCACATGTTTGAACATTCAGTGATTTTATCTGTTTCAATATATCTGTATCACATACTTTTCTTTAGGATAGCTAAATCGGATTGCAAGAGGAAAAGGGAACCGTTCATAAACTGGTCCAGGGGAAGGCTCCGCTGTCAACCTCCATCGCTTCTAGTGAAGGGAAGCCCGAGTCATTTATACGAGTTGGTTCTTTAGAACAGTTCGTTTTAAAATGATTCATTGAATCTTTTACGCCACGACGTGACCTTTGACATGTCCACGTCGCATTTTACCCGCGTTTTTACGTTTTTGTTGTTTTATTGTCCGTAAAGATGTTCACTGTGATGTGAGCGTTTATTAAAACCACTGTCTGTTTTGCACCATATTTCTGCTAAGTCACCGTATACTACTAGCATACTAATACAATGTTTACCATAGAAGCACGTGGTAAAAGTAGAAAAAATGCCATGAAAGTGTGTTATATTCACTGTTCATTGAGTTCATCGTTTGTTTACTGAGTCGTTAGGTTAAAAAAATACTGAGAGTTAGGTTCGTAACCGAGTCGTTTGGTAAAGATTCGACTCCTTTGAACGATTTGTTCAAGGACCAGGCATACATTCGCTACATCCCTTTGAGAGGTCATGACTCATCTGATCACAAATTAATAAATTCAGCAAGGAGCCAGCATGAATCAATTCATCTCGCTACATATTTTCTTTGTACGCGCTCTCGTGTAAAAAGGTAGGCATGCTTGTGATTTTTTCGTTGTCACAGTTTGACGTTTAAGATGTTCAATCTCGCTGTTCGTAGTGTTCAGTTCAGGTGATGCAAGAACACGTCTGTCTGGAGCCAGCCGTTTTTGGTCTTACTTTATTTTGCGTCACATAAAAGACAGCTGCATAACAGCAATAAAAATATTGCATCAGAAAGGCGTTTCTAGTGAAAATTATCGCTGTGGTTGAAGAGCTAGGCTTTGTGTGAGTTTTTCAAACCCACATGGTCTGTCATTGTGGCTTGTGACTTTCTCCAGTCGGCACCCTGAACTTCATTACTACATGAAACTTGAAGTTCAGCTTCATGCTGTCTGCTTATGTTACTTTACGCATGTACAAAGTTTTAGTTATACTTCAATCGTACTGTAACTAAATCAACAACAAATTCTGAGTGTTAAGTACCTACCTATTTTGTTTTGGTAAATTTTATGGTTTGCTTTCAAAAATGCTAAGTAAACTTACCATGATTAACTCATTTATTTTATTCTCTCTGGTTTATCTTTTGCACAGATCTTTGATTTAGGACTTTTTGGAGCGCTTGGAACCTTTCATCATGTCACCACATCCTGTGGTTCAGGCAATAATAGACCTCTCTGCTGGTGCTATAGGTAACTTCACCTTACCTCAAGGTCATTCTGGGGCACAATCGGGTACATTTCCCTGGGCCCTATAATGATCGAGCGGGGGTTCACTTTGTCAGCATTGTAAATCCTTTCTTTTGTCAGCTCTTATCAGAGCTTTGATCGGTGTGTTTTTGCTTACCCCTGTGGACCCATTGTCACAGCAGTCCCTACCCCATGCACACAAACACGCACACACACACACACACACACACACTGACTTGTTCTGTCTGGCTTAGATCATTCTGATAGATGTGTGAGGATGATTGTAGTTTGTGATACTGTTTGTAGATTAGTTGTAGAACATTGCTTTATAACCCTTAAACAAATTTGTACCGCAGAAAAAACAAGAAAGAGCAATACACAGACAAATGTATTTATACAATCATGATTGAAGGCTAATGATACCATTCTTACTGTCCATTTGTTTTGACAAGAGAAGAAGGTAATTTCTCTTTCTGTTCTCCCGCTTCTCCTTTCTCTTTAGGGGGCACAGCTTGTGTATTTAGTGGTCAACCTTTGGACACCGCTAAGGTGAAAATGCAGACATTCCCCACTTTGTACAGAGGCTTTGTGCACTGCTTTGTGTCTACATACAGACAGGTGGGCCTTCGAGGGCTGTATCAAGGTACAACACCGGCCCTCATGGCCAACATCGCGGAGAACTCTGTGCTCTTCATGTGCTACGGCTTTTGCCAAGAGGTGGTTCGCTTCATCTCTGGTCAGGAGAAAGGGGCTGTGCTCAGGCAAGTTCTGTCTGTATTTTGAACAGTACATTTACATTTATGCATTTTGGCAGATGGTTTTATCTTAAGCAACTTACATTGCATTAAAGGTTTAGCTCACCTCTCGAGGCATCCTAGGTGTATATGACTTTTTCTTTCTTTCAGATGAATCCAATCGCAGTTATGTTAAAAATGGTCCTGGCACTTCTAAGTTCTATCATTGTATTGGGCAGGAGTTTCTGTTCAACAGTCCAAAACAAGTTAAATAAAGTGCGCTTATCCTGAATAAAACCAGCCTCACACAGCTCTGGGGCATGAAAAAAGGCCTCATGTAGTGAATCAATGCATTTTTTTTTGTCAGAATAATTCCATATTTCAAATGTAATAAACACTTTTCTCTCATTTCTGCTGATTGTTGTATGTGGAGGCGTTCCGGCGGATGACGTAGAAAGTATGCGTTGCACGCGCCTCTGAGAAAAGCTAGTCTCACGAGTTTGTTTAAAGAAGCAAAGTTTCCTAACTTTAGTAAAGGAAAACAAGTCTTGGCTTATATCGAAAGCCTCTGACAATTTTTTTTTTTTTTTTTTTTTTTTTTTTTTTTTTACAAATCCTCACTTTTTTGCTTCTAATTTGTGACTGGCGTTTTTTTTGTTTTCTCTCCATGTTCATCTCTACTCATGCTAAGCCTTGATAGAAAAGTATTTATTATGTTTGAAATATGGATATTTTTCTGACACATATGCATGGATTCGCTACAGGAGACCCCCGGAACCATGTGAGGCACGTTTTATTATGGATGCACACACTTTGTTTAACGTGTTTTGGACTGTTGAACAGAAACACCAGCCCAATACAATGATAGATGCATTTATTTGATTAATATACTGTAAAAACAGAAATATTGTGAAATATTTCCATTTAAAATAACCGTTTTCTATTTGAATATAGTTTGATATACAGCCAAGTATGGTGACCCATACTCAGAATTCGTGCTCTGCATCCAAAGTACACACACGCACACACACGCACACACACACACAGAGCAGTGGGCAGCCATTTATGCTGTGGCGCCTGAGGATCAGTTTGGGGTTCAGTGCCTTGCTTAAGGGCACCTCAGTTGTAGTATTGTCAACCTGAGACTCAAACCCACAACCTTAGGGTTAGGTGTCAAACTCTCTAACCACTAGGCCACAACTTCCCCCTGTTATATATTTTTATAAAATATGATTTAGTCCTGTAATAGCAAAACTGACTTTTCAGAAACCATAACCCCAGTTTTCAGTGTCACATGATCCTTCAGAAGTAAATATATAAAGTAATAATAAACATTTTTATTATCATCAATCTTGTGCTGCTTAATATTTGTGGAAACTTTGATGGAAACTTTTCTTTACTGAATAGAAACTTCAAAAGAATAGCATTTTTTAATAAACATTATTTTGTAACCTTATAAATCTCTTTTCGATAACTTTAATGTTTCTTTGCTGATTAATCTACAGTATATGAATCTGTAGCCTTTTATTAATTTCTTTAAAAAATATATAAGTAAATATTACTGAACCTAAACTTTTGCATAGTAATTTATATACATATCATGATCACAATTTTAGTAAATAAAAAACAAAATATATGTATTAACACTTATTTCCCATGTCTGTTCAGTGACGTGCAGAAAGCGTGTGCAGGCTCTGTGGCCTCTGTTTTCTCCTCTCTGGTCTTATGTCCCACTGAGCTGGTGAAGTGCCGACTGCAGGCCATGCATGAGATGGCAGCTTCCGGCAAGATCAGGCACAGTCAGAAGTAAAGATTGAGCCATCCTTTCTGTGGATAATGTGCACATTTTTATTTGCTAGTATTACTCATGATATCATATACCTCTTTTCTCATATTAAGCATGTTTGTGTTTTTCAGCACAGTTTGGTCCGTGACAAAGTCCATTATGCATAATGATGGTTTTGCAGGGTTCTTCCAGGGTTTAACCCCCACAATTGCACGAGAGGTGCCTGGATATTTCTGTTTCTTTGGAGCATATGAGGTCTGTCGCTCTCTCTTTGCTGATTACATGCACTGTGGCAAGGATGACATAGGTATGGGAACAGTTACAGTTTCTACATGTTATCTTTAAAATGATTCAACCGTGTTGACAACATAATGACTAACAGCATACTTTTTCTCATTTATTGATTGGTCTGCTATTTTTTCTGTTGTTTATTATTGAAATGGCGTACATGAATCAGTCATTAGGAGGACAAGGACAAACATTTCAAATCAGTCAGTAATCTAAGAACTCATTGTTTTAAATCTAGCTGGTCGTTCAGTTTGCTAAGTTGATCGCGAGAAAGACACACATCTCTCGTAGGCTTTAGAAGTCCCTTTTTTCAGTGTTTTACCCATCAAAAGTTTGGGGTCAGAAATATCTATTTGGTACTAGGGCTGCACGTTTTCAAGTTTTTCATTAACCGTTAACCGAGGCCCTTAGCGGTTAATACTCGGTTAACCATAGTGTGCCATAGTAACCATAACCATAGCAATTTCCGGACATTGGCCGAAAAAAAAAAAATCCGACAAAATTTAATCTCTCCGGTCAAATTGTCCTATTAAAACTGCCTAATAATGCCGCCCATTAACACAATCTGAATTTGAGGAAAAGCCTAGAATGTATAACAAGGAGACTCCGCGGCCGCCTCGCTAAGGCTATGACTATGAGTATGTTTGACAGGTACAATATTTGAAAATCGATAATTATTTATTTATTTACTTTAATTACATTTATATCTTTTTTATATTTATATCAACCCATAGACTTTCAAATATCAAAATGTCATGAATTAGTATGTATTTGTGTACAAAATGACATATAAACATATTTTCCTATTATACTTTGCCTGGAAACGCTTCCAACAAGGCGTCGGTTCTATTTCTAGCATGCACGCGTCGAGCCGCGCGTCTCACGCAGGCAGTCAGCAAGCTCTAACCCAGTGGTTCCCAACCTTTTTCAACTCGCGGCCCACACAACCAAACACATATGTTTGCGCGGCCCACTTCAAAAAAATTAACTGACCCCGCTATTGTTGGGTTAATAACTTAGTACTCAGAAGCTAGATTTTAAACTGTATTTATTGAATAAACATGGACAAAAAAAAAAAACTATCGCGATTTTTTTGATCAATTTTGCAATTGTGACACACACCGATATGCTTTTACAGTCATAAATGCATTCAGGATTAATTTTAAACATATTTCCAAAAGAAAACCAATCAGAGCTTTATCAAAAAGTTGTAACATCTCTAGAACAGACATAAGTCAAAATTATCACTATAGTGAAGATGTAAAAAAATGTATAGACTTGTGGCAAAAAAAAAAAAAATCCTGTATACAGGGACTTTTTTTTCTTTTTTGCCATGCATTCTTCATAGAGCTCATTAATTGTAGCGGTGCCTCAGGTGTTTGCAGTGTGTATACAGTAGGCTATGTGTTTGCAGTCAGCAGTGAGAGCGCATAAATATAACGCGAAAGCACATTAAAATAATGCACGAGTGCGAATCTCTCTGTTCGCACGCAGATTTCCTTTGCTCGTTCACACTTAAAACGTGTCTCCTCTCACTTAAACTGCATCCTGTTCACTAACAAATTCACTCTATGCTCATGTGTTGGACATGAATTATTTTCGCACATTTTTATTTCTAGCCTTTTACCGCAGTGAGAACGCTCTGATCCGTCAACATTGGCTCAGAAAAAAGGCGCATCACAGACAGTGTGTGAACCTGGAGTTAGGCATATGCCCAGTCTCTGTTCTCGCGCTAGGCGCAATGCATTCTGATTGGATCAGATAGCATACTACGGGAGGTCAGGGCCACGGAAAACTGTGCTATAAAGCGATTTAGAAATCGTGCACGCTCAAATCGTGATTTTAGGACGTTTCCTTTTAATCGCACAGCCCTAGAATGGACTGCAAATGAACAGAAAATAATTGGCGGCCCACCTGCAATACCACCGCGGCCCACTAGGGGGCCGCGGCCCACAGGTTGAAAACCACTGCTCTAACCTGTTAACATGAGAGCCGAATTAAAAACAGACACGCAACGCAGCCGAGATGCTTTCGCCACGCATCCAGTGTGTCCTGACCGGCCTAATGATGCCCGGGTGTTGGCTGTTGAGATTACAACAACAAGGTTTTACTTTAAGTATATCTAAGCACTGTATTGCAATACTTGCATTTTGCCCCGTCACTGTCAATTTTAAAGTGCTCCAACGCTGTACTTTTTTTTGCCCGCTTCATAATAGAAAAATGACTTCTTCTTGTGGACATTACAAATGTCTGGGAGCGCTCTGGCGGTCTCTGGTGGTGCAAAAATTTATTACAACTAAATTCAATGCACGCCATTGACGTAACTTAACCGAGCAAAATGTTTCACTCGGTTACGCAATTTTTAACGGTTAATCGGTTAACCGGTTAACCATGGACACCCCTATTTGGTACATTTCTTCTGTGACGATTTATTAAATTGATTAAATGTGACCGTAAAGGCTTTTATATTGTTACAGAAAAAGTATTTCAAATAAATGCTCTACTTTTTCTGTTCATCAGTTTTCATCAGCTTTGCCATCACTGCGATAAATGAAAATGTCAAATATATTAAAATAGAGAACGCTATAATAATTGTTGACAGTTATGTTGATAGTTTCACATATTACAGTTTACTTGGTTTTTGATCTAATAAATGCAGCCTCGGTCAGCATAAGATACTTTTTTCTAAAAGTTTTCAAAAGCATTAAAATCTTACCGCCCTCAAACTTATGAACGGTAGTGTAGGTTCTGTATTTGTTGTAGTTTTTCTAGTAGGACTCCCGCCTGCATTACTTTGCTCATGTTTGTGTGATGTTCATGATAATTGATTAATGTCAGCTTTAATAGGTTGCTGTGTCTGTGTTTTGCAGGTGTAGCTCCTATTGTGTTCAGTGGAGGTTTTGGGGGAGCTTGTCTCTGGCTTGTGGTTTACCCCATGGATTGTGTTAAATCCAGAATACAGGTCATGTCGATGACAGGCAAGCAGTCAGGCTTCTTCAAGACTTTCATGCATATCTTCAGAACGGAAGGTATGAGAAAGATCTGTTTTTCTGTATAAAAATTGTAAATGGACATTAACATGAAAACCCTGTTTTGACTTGTTTTTGTCTAATTCTTTAGGTGTAAGGGCTTTATATTCCGGTCTGACTCCTACAATGATCCGTACGTTTCCAGCCAACGGTGCTCTGTTCTTAGGTTATGAAGCCAGCCGCAAACTCATGATGGAACAGTTTGAGAGCTGACCCTGTAACAGCACGCTTTTATTTCTCTGGTCAGATTTTGAGCCTTTTTAAATGACCAGTCTATAGTTTTTCATTCAACATGTCATGGTTTGCACACACTAACACACATTTTTTTATGATGCTTTGCTTTGTTTTATTTATTTTGATAACACTTTACAGTAAGGTTATACTTGTTTAGTGAGTTCATCGGGTATCGTGAACTATCATAAAGCATTTATTAATCTAGGTTAATGTAAAAATATACTATTGTTAATACATTGGTTTATAATAAATTAATGTGAATGTAAACATTTAGGGCATAATGTTAACAAATTTAACTTTACTGTAAAGTGTTACCATTATTTTTTATGTTATGTGGCTAAACCTAGGTCTGAAGGTCTAAAAACATTTCCGTTGTGCTAGTAACTTTATTCCCATCATGCCTTCATGCCTACAATTGGAAACATTTACTCTATATACATGCAATTTTCAGGCTACCTCTGTATTCTTTGCCAGTTTTGTAATTCGTTAAGTCCCGTTGAATGAACTAGAACTATGCAATTCAGTTTTGAATGCTATTCTCTTGAATACTTATGGACAAAAGGAACATTTCCATTAAAACCTGAATGATCTGACTTCCAACAAACCCTAGTTTTAGAAATACACTAAGTTTGTTTAATCAGCATAACCATAAGCATTGTATGTTTGGGTTTTCATTTAGTATTTCAAGTGAGGGGAAGAATGCCTTAATCATGATTGCTTAAGTTCTAATAAGGAAATCTGTGTTTATGTGATTAACCATTAAATTTGGTTACTGGATTGATGACTTAATAACGTCTTATTCACTTTGTAACATTTCGTATTCATTTTAAATGTTTGAAAAGAACAAACCTTTTAAAATTTAGACTGTCGTTGTGACAGTGTGATGTTTTTGTATGTGAGCCTATGCTTCTTATACGTTCAGTCGTAGAACATTTACACCACAGACAGTCAGATCATTTAAAAATAGTGTACTTTAAGTCAGCTGTACATTATAGCAGTATTACATTTTGTGACATCTTCGAATCTGAAATGTACTGACTGTAAATATTCTACAATTTGATTCTGTTCTGAAAGAGTTAGGTTTGTATAGTTAAACACCAGCTCTCTACCGAACTGAATAACTTTGTAAAACCAGGATTGCATTTCATGTGAGCTATGTGATTTTTTTTTGTGTTGTTAAAGAGATTTGAATTAACTTGATACAAAATCATAGATTTCTGGGGAGAATTAAATTGTGTAAATGTGAATTAAAGTCTGACAAAACATATCAACCACACTGTGTACAAGTTTGGATTTTATTTATATTTTGGAATGTTTATTTCATTTCTAAACTATAAAAATACAGATGGATACAAAACAAGTGTTATGCTATTAATTAAAGCCATTTTCCTTTAAAATATTTGCACTGGAAGTCATTGTACATAAGCTTTTACTAGAAAAACAGTATTAAACATCAGCAACAAACCAATAGATGAAAACAAGATTTGAAGAAGTGTACACAAACAAACGGAGAGCATCTTCCACGAGAGGACGCTGGTTATATGAGACACGAGGATGTGATCTCTGGCTCCTGGATTACAGCGGCTACAAAATAACAGCAGAAAGTGTCAGAGAAAAACACATTTATTTGATAAGACAGTAGATAACAGACAGGAAAGCATTAGGTGTTCTCTAAGTGTACTCATGTTGAATTGAATTAAAGTTTTGGCATTAACAAAGGTGAAAATGAATAAAGTATTACAATTACTGCAGATGAAATGTGTCTCTGCCTGGTTAAATCTTGACATTAAGTGGTATGATATTTCTTTAATATTCACTGTTATCTGTTGTTTTGTTTTTTCTTGTGAAAAATGACATCAGAAGGCTTCACTATTTTAAATCGAATGCAGTGTTTGTCTTATTGCTCTCACCCCTTTCTCTTTGCAGGTTCCACAGAGGCAGCCGAAGAGGCCGTTGATCATCTGTGTGCCACAGAGGATGAGCTGCAGAGCGCTGGTCACCAGCAGTGTTGAGAACAGACCCACATTAAACTCCACCACATTCTTTGGCTCAGTGCAGGTTCCCCAGCTGCTACGGTCTTTAAGGTAACTCTCTTCTCTGAGAGATACAGACAAAACACATTTAAACATATCTAAACATTGTAAGGATTGTCATTACAAGTGCTGAGGTCTGTCTCTTACTGGTTTTTGAAGGGAGTTCCCCACATGATATAGTATTGTTTACAGTATGGCCCATTGATTAGACCCATCATTGCCACTACGAAACTGTAAAGGGCACCAGCTACACCCACTGCTGCAAATAAAATGGACAGGAACATCTAAAATAGAAAATGCATCATCAGAAGGATTTCATTTAAGCACATAATATACAAGAAGTTAATTCAATCAAGCAGTTCCTTGTGAATTGTTGTCAAAATTTTCAGCATGGTCATATTGAAGACACTGAATTTTCTGAACACTCAACAACATGGCCGAAAAGTGACCTTCTACAAATGTGTCATTGCTCAGTTGAGGTTCTGCAAATATTTGCAATGAGGGCACATTTTCCAAGCCACGTGTCAGACTCATGAGTCACATCATGTGACATATGTTCTTCAAATCACATGTATTCGGTTATATTATAAATACATTAATTTGTCTTGGTTCTTCCTTTACTTAGCATGCAGCATCATCACAAAATATTGATGTAGAAACCCATTTCTGTGATTTACTTGTATGTATCAAGCTTTTTAAAGGTGTTAAATGCATCACTTTTCCTGAGCTTGGACAATCTTCCTCATAGTTGAATTTCTAAAGCATTATAGATATTTGAAAAACTTCAGACTAAAAATTAAGTGTCTGTTGGCGTCAGGGTTGAGCAAACTCACGCCACAGCGATTAGCACAGCAACCCTGTTTTCCAGTCAGGTGAATGTGAAACGCTGGAATCAGCACCTGGAGGAGAGAGAGGACCGTTCTTCAAGATTATCATCACTTTGTCATTTGACACCATTTGGATTGTCTTTAACACACAATAAATGTATTCTATATTTTTTTCTTTCAAGGTCACACTTTGGATTCACTTTGATTTCCATTTGGTGTGCCACTACTTTAATACTTCTCTGCTGTAGTATAATAACTATTTGGCTCATAAAGATAGGCGTTGCCCATGAAACATCAGGATTTTCTTTAATCTCATGGTTTCTCATAAAACAAGGCAAAAATCTTTTTGCACATTCCTTTCCCAAATCAAATTAAGACTTGGCTTATTCTTACAAATGCAGCTTGTTCATAGAAACATGTGACTGACAAGCTCCAAACTAAACTCAGAATCATATCTATACAATATATATTGTCATATGATGCATAAACAGAATTAGAATTTTTATATAGTTCAAAATTACTTTGTTTAGAATTAAATCAAGTCAGACTTACCAGGATTCCCCCTCCAACTAGTCCTCCCATGTATTTGACCTCCTCAGTAATCTGTTGATTCTGTGCATATTTTACATCCCAGCCAGGAAAAAACAGTATAATATTACATATTATGGAGATGACCGCCAGCGGGTAAAGACCTGTCCCGACGCAAAGCGCACATTTTCCAGTACACATGCTGCAAGATGAGTGTTGATCCTGAATTCAAAGAACAGCTATAATTTCGACACTAAAAAGAGCTTGACAAAAAGTTTGGTTATGGTCTTGGAGTCGCATACACACACCCTGAAGTTGTCTGTCTGCCAGAGTGCAGAGGTTTTAATAAACACAGCTAGTTATTTATTACTGTCCAGCCCATCCATGTAACCACACCCTGTCCAGAGAATCTCTATCCAAATCATACGATATCAAATTATATTGTTTTATTTACTCTTCTTTCTTAGGTGCTTGTAATGTACAGTGTTTACCTGTTCATACATGAAAACCTTTTAATCCAGAACTCTCTGGAATTCATACAGGACTGAAAAACTTTTACAATAACCATCATCAGATATTAAAAACTTCAGCTTATAACCCATTGATGTTTATACATATTTAATGACATTTTTGTTGGGATCTATTAACATCATTCTGTTTGTCATAGCAGTTCTTACAGTACATCTGAGTCAGATCTGACATGAAATAAATGACAGACTGTGGAGAAGTGTTCTGGGTGTTGTATTCACTGAATTATATTTGTACAGGGTGCTGTAAAGCAAATGAACTGTGAGACTTTGGACTCTCTCTGTAGTGAGAGAAAAATGCCATGACTGTGAGTGACACAGTAAAGCAAATAGAGTTATCTAAAAAACTGTGTGCCGTTTCCTTTGTCAGTATAAAAGAGGAATCATTAAACGACAGTTGCTGTCCAGCCTATTTGTTTATCAACATGATTCTTCTGTAGTAAACCTGTTTTATTTCATTCAAGACATTTCCCACGTTATAATATTTCCATTAAAGGAGTTGACTGATGATAAACAGATTTTGTCTGTCACACAGTACTAGTTAGTTTTTGATGTTCAGCAGAGTTTATGTTTGAGAAGAGGTGCAGTCAAGGTTCAAGGAAACTGCAAGAACTTGTCTCCTTTAAAGGCTTTTCCTGTCTGCCGAAGCCCTAATCCTAGTGTACTGAAACATGCCGACTGACACACCCTATCAGCCACAACTTGGACAAAAACTTGCTTGTCAAATGAAATGCTTCGTTCAAGTGTAAGAAAGCATTAATGGTTAGTGTCTGTTATTTCTTCGAAGTGTCTGAAAGCCTATTTTTACTTTTCTTTGCTCTTTCTCATTTTCAACATATAAGCTGGATGTCACTATCATTACATTTTGAAGAGGTCTTCCTGCAACATAGGTTGAGCTACAGAACTAACTTCTGTCTCCCGATCTCCAGCTGATAATATGCATACACCACAAAATAAATGTTGTATTTATAACACAACATTATAAAAGGTTCATATATTCAAGCCAAACATGCACATCTTAGAAACATGTGAAATCCACAGATGATGTAGGCTTACATTTACTGATAACTTAAAACAAACTGACATAAGAGTTTAGGATGTTAGGTAAGATAGTATCTACCACTGAGTGTATTACTTTTTGGTAATCTTAAAAGATAGCTCTAATTATTGCACAGTGAAAAACTGAAAATCCAGGAACATGTTGCACTTGGTCAAATCACGCTCACCGAGGAGACATGCTCGGTTCATTTAGTTTTTTCGTGGCGACAACATAATAGGCCTAACTCGTAGGAACGTGATAATATGTTGTGGCCACGAGATATTAATTTGTGGGGACGTCAAATTAGCCCGTGGGAATGTGATATTATGTCGTGACCGCGAGATCATTTTTTTTCGAGGTAACGACATCCTTATGTCGTGGCCTCGCGATGCTACGTTGAGAGAACGTCAAACATTTCACGTGCTCATTACTTTTTATATTGAGGGAAGGGAACGACATATTTTTAACCTGGCAACGAGTTTAATGCATAAACAAATCTGCGTGACCATAGGAACCAGAGATGTATTCATATTTTATTTTGAATAAAGAAATTATTCGTTATTAAATTATTATATTAACCATAGGCCCAGTAGGCTGTAAATCAATTAACTGCTCTTTTCCCCTAGTATTTGTATGTTATTATTATTATTATTATTATTAGCCTATTATCATTGTTTATATTTATTTCCCCCTTCATTTCGATCTCTTTCTTTGACATTCTAAATACTTTTATATATAATAACCTAGGCTACTGTAGCTAAACGTTGAATGGATTTTTTCGTGGAATGTATTTTAAATGTAACATATATTTAATTTTATTTCGGTTGATTAATACACTAGAATTATAAGTACTATTGTGTTTCGTTGAAGAATTAATCATTAACTTAGTTCAATTTGTAAATGAAAACGCTCATTTCCCACATGGGCATAAATACAATCATAAAACCAAAAATGAATTGGCAGATAAATAAGCTTGTTGTGTTTTTAGGAGCACTGTAAGGAACATATAGCCTATGTGACTTACTAGACTGTCTCATTGCAGAGTTTAATGCCGAGAAGGACTCTAGTCTACAAGACTCTGAAGGACTGAATTAGGAGGGACCATAGACGGTAAAAGAGGGACGCAGCCTCGTTTGAGAAGCAGCCATAGTAACAGGTTTCCTCAAGAGGGCAGTCGGCTGAATGATCCTCGAGCGCCCCCTGGAGATACACATCTTCCTTTATTTCATCCCTCCGCCCCCAGTGCTGATGGCAAGGCGTTTGACAAACATTTGCGTAATTTGTGTAAATACAAAACGTCCAATTTGTAAACTGTAAAGTACTTCAGTTCATTTACCTTAATTAATACACTTCCAGGAAAACAGGGCTCTCATTTCGGTAGCGGTAAACCCATCATTAGAGAGCTGTTGCAGTGACTAACCAGAGACGCCCCTCTAAACTTAAACATCATTGGTGAGGCTTGCTTTGCTGTCAAACTAGAGACCTTTTTGCTGGAATTCACAAAATAAGACATGTTTTGACAGGTCATTGGTTTAAAGTTCAAAAGTGGTTTGCTTAGATGTAAGAAAAAAGACGACAAAAAGTCTCGCGTTTAATTTCGAATGACTAGTTATTTAGTTTAACCCTGTGACTGGTTATTTGTTGCTGTCAAGCAGTAAGTTTAATTGACATTATATTCCATGCTTCAGATTTGCGCAGGTACACGATAACACAAAGACTAAGGAATACATAAACTATGGACACGTCTGATGAAGGGAGGATGTCTCGTTTGAAAGAATTTTTGCTAACTTTCTTCATGCCAGAAAAATGTTATGACCACTTTTTTCTTCACTTCAACTTTATGCACGGTGAGAGACATTTTTATCTTGAATAAACATATGTAAATATATTCAAACATACCCTGGTTTGTATAAACATGTCCTCCAAAACAATTACATTTTACAGTGGGCAATACAATTAACATCAATTTAACACATTCAATTTACAGATGACTGGTTGTAATGGTGTTATTTTTCAGGATCAAGTGATTTTGTAGAAATAACAGAATATGTATTAACTGTTTTTGTGTGTATTTGCCTCTAGTTCCCTGTCTGAAGATTCTCTCAAGTAAAACTATGGGTATATTGATTTTGGTGGGGATTGTTATTGGTAAGTAGTCTGTTTTACATCATATTTCATGTCCTCCAAAGTTGAAGTTATTACTTTTTTTCTGCTTTATATCTAGTGTGCAACTGTGTTTCATAGCACGTGTGAATCTCCTTCTTCCCACAGCTCCACTCCCTCAGATTTGGAAAGTTCTTTGGTCTGGGAGTTCTAATGGACTGTGTATAACCTCCATTTTTTTGGAGATGTTGGCCATCTCTACGCATGCAGCCTTCTGTTACACTCAAAAGTTTCCCATTGGGTAAAACAACATTTGCATTCATTCTAATATATGTGTGTGTGTGTGTGTGTATAATATGTCATGAATTTGTGTGTGTCTCTGCAGTGCCTGGGGGGAAAGTTTGTTTGCATTGATCCAGATTGCTGTCCTGGCTTTGCTTGTCCAGCATTACCAAGGGAAAACCACAAAAGGTTAGACAAAGAAAAATGCGAGAGATTTAAACTATATGAGAAATGTATATACATTTTTTTGTAATGTAAATGTTCCTGTTTGAATGTTTGTTTGGGGTTTTTCTTGCAGGTGTATGTTTTCTTGCTCTATACTGTGGCTTTATGTTCCTGCTTGCCTCACCTTTGACTCCTGTGTCAGTGGTTTGGACCCTGCATGAGTGGAATGTGCTGCTGGTTATTGCTGGCAGGGTGAGACAGGTCTTAGTTCCTACAGAGAAATATGCATAGAGAATGTATGTCTGTACATTGTCTTTTCAAAACAAAGATAGAAGTCCTTGTGTATTTTATGATTTGTGTTTAGTTTTTCCAGGCAAGAAGTAACTTCAGATCGGGGGACACCGGACAGTTGTCTGCGCTCTCGGTTTTCCTGGTCTTTCTTGGCTCTCTGGGACGCATTTTCAGTTCCCTGCAGGTGCACACACATTTACTTGGTAACTTGGTAACTTTCCCAAGCAGTGATATTGTATGTTGGACTTACCACAAAGTCAAAGTCTGAAACTTGTGCAATTCATGCATTTTATTTTATTTTACTTTTTTGTTCCCTGTAATTTTTGATTATAATTTTTAAACCCATAGTATAACGACATGCTCTGTCATTGATCTATGTCATCACAGAAGGTCAACTTTTAATGAACTGTAATTTGTTTTTGTTTCTTTGGAACTATAAAAATGGAAATTTGCCACGTTTAAGCAAACATTTGGCTGTTTTAATATTTCCCATTACATTTAACATTTGTCTTTTCACACATACAATCTCTCTCTCTTTCTGAAGGTCACAGGCCTTTCTCTCTCAACTCAGTTGCATGCAGTGGCCTGCTGTAGCAGTGCGGTGATAATGGCACAGGTTCTGATGTACTGGAGTAAAAGCATGATAAACAGCAAGAAAGAAAGGGAAGTGGAAAAAGACAAGGCTGAATAAAAGAGGTAAAATAAACTTTGTTAGTGATAAATGGTGTTTAGTAATAGATTTTGAGTAAGTGAATTCAGTTAATTCAACTACAAACCATCTTGCACATATTTTCTTAAATTAGCTTCTGGGCACCCAGTTTCATCTCATACTGATATCAAATCTATATTAGTTTATTCAACTAAAGACGTCTGAATATTTGGCTAGAATGTGGGAAAAATTATCCAAACTATTCTATTTATTTGGGTAAATGTAGTACAAATAATATGGATTTTATCATTAAGTTTAAATAAGGGAAAATGTACATGATGCAAATCACAAGGCTAATTCACATGTCAGCCTCTGTGTGGCAGTAGTTATTTATAAAGCTGGTGATTTTTGCAATAAAGCACCAGTAGATGGCAGAAGAGTGGTCTTTATTAAAGTGTGTATTACTGAGTTTTTTACTGTTCATGCTGCCTCTGTCCTATATCATTATATATAAATGGTGTTAACTTTTTTTCTGTTTTTTTTTTTCTGTCACCTGCTCAGATATTTTTACTCTCTTGGATTTACACCTCAGAATGTGCATTTGCACTTCTGAAAAAGAGGTTGTCAATCATTAAATGCCTCATGAAATGTATTTTCTGATATTTTATTTTTTCTGTAATAAAATATGTTTCTGATCTATTAAAGCCCCTCTAACATGTTTAAACAATTTTTGCCTCATGTTGAGTGAAAGTGTCTTTCTGGATTATTAGTGAAGTCAACAAGTGGTTAAAATGTATTGGAATGAGTGGCAGTCTGTCCCTGGTGTTGCTTAGGCGCTGTGTTAACGCTGTGGTGTGGTTTGTTTGTTGGATCTGGTTGTGTAGTCTTGGCTCTGTCTGCTTTGTGGGAGGTCTTCTCTGTAGGGCTGTGTGTGTTTCCGGAGCAGTGAAAACTCGGTGAAACGAGTCATAAAGCGTGTGTGCATGCGTGTGGTTCGTTCCTTATCTACCTGTCTGACAGATCTCAATCTACCATCATAATGATTTAATCTGCGTGTGTGTGTGGAAACACCACACTGTGCGTGTGTTTGTCCGCCCTGCCCATAAGGGGCTGAAAGAAACGTGTGGGAGGACTTGAAAGAATTATGTTAAAGAACAAAGTGATTTACTTATATTATTTATACGTACGACTGCAGATTTCAACTGTGTGTCTCAGTGTCTGTATTATCGGAGCACTTTGATGTGTGTTGTTTGGTTGAGTGTGATAACAGCCCATTGATGAAGTTGTCTGTATATCTGAAGAATGTGGTCTTAGTGTTTGGTGAGTATTTCTATCTGTGTGGGCCGCACTCCAGATCCGACTGTAGATAGTCATTCACGGTGTTCTGAAATTTGGACAAACATGAACAAATGAAAAACTGAATGAATGCAGATGAAGTAAGCCTTATTTAGATGGTTGTTTCGTCAGGAACTTTTATCTGCCCGGGATTTTTTATTATTATTATTATTATAATTTTTGAAAACATTTATAATAAGCAGATTTGAAATCCTTTCCTTTATGACGTTTTCTGTGCACACGTGAAGTTGGCATTAAAAACTGGAACTGGCCACATACCTTTAACATTAATTTTTGCAGCATTTCATTCATAAATTCATTTTTTCATTTTACCATTGTTCCAGACCAAGATTTTCAGTCAAATCACCCTAAAATATGAATTATTACATTTTAAATAGTTTATGCTCTAAACAATGAGCAAAATATATACATTTTAAAAAAAATAATGTGATTTTTATTATGTTTTGACACCAATAACAACTGTCCCTCAGATGTGGTGGGGTTTCCATTATGATCAACACTTGTGTCCCTAATAAAGTTTTAATTTCTTTTAAGGTTATTATACATTTTTATATTAGAAGAAAGTTTGAAATAGGATTCTATTGTAAATGTGTATGAATATGTGCATGCATGTATATGTGTATATATATATATATATATATATATATATATATATATATATATAAATAGAGAGAGAGATATGTAGATATATAATTTTGTAATTGGGGTGCATAAAAATACTATTAGAAAGTCAAATGAGTCAGTCATTTTAATTCAACAATGTTTAAAATTAAATTTCTATCACGTCATTTTCATAATGTCAGATGATGCTGTGGTTGAAATGTGACTTTTAGAAAAAACGTGTATGTATGAAAATACATAGAAGTGTAATTAGGTGAAGAAACAGCCATGCAGCTATTTAGAGTAAAGTGGAAAAACACTGTCTGTCTTTCTCTCTCTCACTCTTCTACTCTCTTCATCCTCCATGCAAGAGCAGCTGCAGCAGATCAATACTTCAATCTAAGTGTTGTAATCCCTCTGCGGTTCAGAGCAGCGTGTCAGAACTAACACTCTCCTCTGTTTCTCCTGTGAGCGAACTTAAAATAGATGAAAAAACAAAATGACGTGTTGTTTGCATGTTCAAACAAAATGTCTGTGAGAGAGAGCAAGGTAGTGAAAGAGATTAATAAAAGAAAAAGGAAAGGTGTGGAAAGGCCTTCACCGATCATGCCTGCAACGGTTCTTGAATTTTTGTCCGTCTGGCCAGGTTGAGTTCATAGGGAGCATAAAAATAGTGATAGGAATGTGGTAAGATTTCAGTAGTAAAAGTGAAATCTAGTTTATCAAGCAACTTTAGTTCTTGAAATTCAGCGAACATGTTGATCCACATACAGTTGGTGTTGTCTCTCCCCCTAGCTAACTGAAACACTTTATCACCTGCCGATTTCATAGGCTTTTGTGGTGTTTGTACACACACTTCTTTGCAGTATTTAAATATAGTGAAATTGTACATTTTCTGTGAAGAAATGATTGCCTTTAAAATACATTATATGATAGGTAGGGATGCAAATACGATGATTATTCTCTTTGTGTTACAGCTGATAAATGGTAGATGTTAAAGTTTTATACTATTTTGTCTAAGTGAAGTAAAAAAAAACACTAACAATTAAAATCACTGTTTTGGATTCAGGCATTACAACAATTTAATCTACAGTAAAACAAGTTGAAATTCATTTTGAGATTTGGGTTAACATATTTATATAATAGTGTTGTTAATTTTATTAGTCTTTAATGATTAACTTTAAGTGAACATTAGATGATGGCAAAGGTAGTCTAAATGTAAAAACTGGAATTAAGCACGCACAATTTTATACTGCATATCAACTGATACTGATTAAAAAAAAGTAATATCTAACAATATCCGATATTGTACCATATTGTGCATGTGTAATGATGACATCTGAAGAAAGTTGCTACCAGTTAAAGTCAAGATATTGCACATTTACAGAATAGAAGGAATGTGGTGGATTATATGTGTTGTATCTTAGTTTGTCTATTTTAAGATTTAGTTCTACAAACGTCATTGAATGGCAGGCGTTGAGCTGATTATAGACCAGTGTTTGCGTTATAACCGAGATGATTGACACTCAAGCAAAGTTTAAATAATTTACATGTTTCTGGTGACTCACGTTAAGCTGTGTGACGTTAGTTAAGACGATAGTGACTATATTCTGCTTACTAGTTGAGTTTTTTTGTCACTCATCGGTTTATTTTTCTTGCACAATCCTTCGGTGGCAAATACTTGCTATATCTCTCTCCCACGACATAATCACCACACCTACAATCTGACTTCTGCACTGACAAACCTGCACTACTTCTCTCTCTCGTTCCTTTTCTGTTTTTGTTGAGCATGTAAGTCAAGCGTAATAAAGTTCTAGGTGGCATTCAAGCAGACAGCAGCGGTGAAGTATGCGGTTGGTCCTGCTCTCTGTTGTAGCTCTGAACTGGAGCATAGCAACTGTGTCCCGTCGAGTCATAAAAATGAATATAGAGCCAAACTTATACCCCTGTTGGTTAAAAACGTGTTTAGCTCTATGGTAACTTTATAATGCTATTATACAGTATGTCACTTAGTAGTAATATTATGTGTGTGTGTGACTGTATTCATGGTTCATGAGAAAGTGTATATATATGTATTTATGCATGTAAGTATGTGTATATATATATATATGTGTGTGTGTGTGTATTATATATATATTTGTATGTAGAGAGAGAAAGTGAGAGACTTTGTGAACTTTATTGGATTATGTATGTTTGTATGTATGTGTTTCTCAGATTGTCTAAGTGAATCAAGTCAACAGACATTTAAATGTTGTTGAACTGAAATTGCGGAGTCTGTTTCTTCCCCTTACCCTCTCTTCTTTCTTTGGTGGGTGTGGGGTTGAGTTTTGGGGTTAGTTTGGGGGATTGCTGTTGCTTTGGGAACAACCTGTAGAAGCCTCTGTTTGTTGCTAGGAGATTTTATGCTTTCAGCAAGAAAATCTGTCTTCCCTTTCAACTGAACCCCCACACAGCGTGCGCGCACACACACACACACACACACAGTATTGGAGTTTGCCAGCTGATCCTTTCTGAAAATAAGATGTTAATAGCAAAACAAATCCTAAATGAGTGGATGATGCTTCTCATAGCTTCATGTATCTCTCACCCTTCCCCTGTACACTTGACATGATGTTACTGGATCTTCACAATATGGAACATATAATAGGCTACATTAAATAAACAAATGGAAGCATTAAAGTATTGTAAGTATATAAGTATTTAAACACTATCTTTGCACTATACATGAAAACTTAATGATTCTAAAAATGTTTTCAAACATATTTTTCAATATTATATATATATATATATATATATATATATATATATATATATATATATATATATATATATATATATATATATATATATATATATATATATATAATGTGTGTGTGTGTGTGTGTGTGTGTGTTTATTATGTATATATAAATATGCACACATACAGTATATATTTTGAAATATGTAAATGTATAAGTATTTATATAAATATATTAAACATATAAACAGCATATTTTTCTTAGATATATACATGCATGTATACATACATATATATATATATAAATGTATGGTGCCATGTCTGTGTATGGCTGTTACTGACAAGTTAGAAGAGACATTTCTGTCTCTGTTTTTCTTTGTAACGTGACAACAAAATGTCTTCCTGTTAGGTTGAACAAGCCACACTAACTTTGATTTATGTTTTTAAATGTTTTTGAAAATTGCTTAATTAAAATCATAACTACTAAGGTTCCATATTATTATTATTATTATTATTATTATTATTATTATTATTATTATTATATCAAGGTCTAGACCCTTTTTCTTTTTCATCTCCGTAAATTTACACCAAATAAAGCAAATAATTTACACCAACTTAAGTTTTACAAAAACAAACAACAACAACAAAAAAACAGGCAGTCATTTCCACACTTTGCAAAAGATATTGTGCTTTTAAAAAGTGTTATTGACTTATTGACACAGCTTCTTGCAATAGCATTTATGGGTCCAGCTGAATATTCTTCGTCATATGTGTAAGTGTTTATAACTCCCATCCCCCTTTCAAAACTCTTCCTTGGCATCTCCCCCCAGTTCCTCCCCTCCCCTCCACCCCCGATTAGCCGGTCCTGACTGCACCATTACCATGAGAATAGCGGGGAGCAGCGAGCGGGTTAAGCTCGGGACTGCTGAGAGAGGGGAGACGAGGCACTCAATGCAACGCTAATTTTCTGCCCGGTAGGAGAGCGAGAGAAAGGAGAACAAAGGCGAGCATAAGAGGCGCTGAGAACCGCGCGCTTTTACTGCGCGCACCTGCGTGCTCAAAAGCGCAGGACAATGAGCCTCGAAGCAGCCAATTACGGCCTGGACAGCCACTCGCTTTCTCTCCTGGAAAAAGCGGGCAAAGTATGAAAAAAACGAGAGAAAGGGAGGATATTCTTCCGACCTCTGCGTTTTGATCTTCCTAACTTTTATCAGTTTTAATCGATGTCCACTTTCTTCTCGGGGTTAGGTGACGGAGGTCAGATGTCCCCTCAACACTCCCTGTCCCTCCCAAATCAGTGTCCTCTGCACTCTTTGTTCCCATTTCTTGCTTAATTTGGTGCGTTTTAGCTAATTATAATATGAGTCATATCGACTTAAATGCGTTAATGTCGAGACCATAAGCCCACTATCGTATTAACGATGAATTAAACGAGTCTAGACGCTTTTAAATGGACTGTCTTATGAAGCGGATCCATATGGGTTTTGATTAATCATTGGAAAAAGCTAATTTCAGCAATATCGCAATTAAAGCCGATGTGTTTGGGCTGGGCTTTTCTGCACTTATCACATTATCGTTTACTTCGTCGAAGTGTGTAGGTTGTGGCGCAGGAGGAAAGCAACACCTGTCATGTTATCATTAAACAAACTTGAGGAATTAGCTACTTATGAATGTCACAATGTAAAGTGTGTTTCAATGTAACTGAATTTGCTAAATCTGTGCAAGAGGAAACGGATGGAGTTAAAATGCTACCTCAAAGTTAGCTTCAGCCCTCACACATTTTTTGGGGCCCATTGCTACAATATACATATATATATATATAAATAAATAAAAATAATTTCTTTTAAAGCTTGGTGAAATTCACATTTACGGATTGGCATGACATTGTATTTCAGTTATAAAATTAATGAAAGTAGTCTGGTTTTCATGAATATAATGAGAACAAAGAAAGAGCACTGTGTACAAAAATAATAAAATATTTTATTACATTTTTTTGTTTTTCTATCAAGGTTTTCCAGTCACATACAAGATTATTAACCCTTACTATAAGGGCTTAAAAGTAAAAAAAAAAAAAAAAAGAGAGAGAAACATTTCACAGCAATACATTCTCAGTCAAACAGTCTTTTAACAAGCTCAGTTAAAGTTTTTGTTTTTTAATGAACATTATTCAAAACGTTTTGACTCCCTTTTTTTACACACACACACACAAAAAAAAACACTTCTATTCACAATATTCTATTTCTCAAAGGAGTTATGAATTAATTGTTCTTTTTTATATAGAAAATAGTCAAATCCCTCTAAGCGGGATCTCTATTTCTCTTTTACTTTTTAATGCAACAAAAATTTGTTGACGCTCAGGACATGTGTCTACACTAACAAAAATGTCTAAACCGTTGTGCATTTGATATTTTTTGCATTACCTAAAACAATGAAGAGCAGCACAATGTTACAAAGTCTTATGGTATGAAAGCTTAAAAGTTAAACTTGAGAGATTCACTTTGAGGTGTTTTGATCATCAGGACAAGCAGCGACTGAGGGAATGTGTGCTCCGTTCCCTTCTTTTTCCTATTTAGCGTTTACAGCAATGCTTTTAAAGTCAGTAGTCGGTGAGATATTATACTAGCTGGTTGACTATGCAAATAAGAAGCAGTAATCAACCATTTTGCTAGCTGATTACAAAAAAAAATAAAAAATGTGCCGAGTTACTACCATGAGTGATTCCAACAACAGTGCACCAGGCCTCACTGGCATAATCATCAAACATTGTACAAAAAAAACAAAGACATGGACCTTAAAGAAAGAAAAAAATGTTATAGAAAGGGGTGACACGCATTCCACACAATAATCTGAGGCACTTTAACAAGGCCAGAAGTCCAGCTGCCTTGGGATTCCAGTTCGGCCATGTGTCCACACACCCTCATCCTTTTTTACATATCAAGTTAATGTACAGCCAACATCAGTGGCCCTCCAGACCCGAAACAGGAAGATGTATTAACAGTTTCCTGATCAGATGTGGGTGAGAGGTGCTGTACCGGTGAGGTAATGCTGTTGGATGTTGGAATAGCCCCTCTGTGCTCCACTGTCTGTGGTGTCTCCACCAGGGATATACATGCTAATCATGTCCCTCAGGTCTCCTTGTAAAGGACCCCGCTGGTGGCTGTGGGCTCCGGTGGGAGAGTGAGACACCTGGTCTGGTTTCACCATGGACATGACCGGGCTGGGCTGCTGGGGGGTGCTGCTGTAGGACATGGGGCTGGAGAGAACAAAAGAAAACTTTTAAAGTGTGCATGTCTTTTAGTGCACATGCAAATATCTAACTGTAAGAAGAGTTATAACCTTACCTGTAGGAGTTGGCACTATTCATGTAAGTCTGTGCGGTGGCCATGGCAGATGGATACTGGAGGGCAGACAGATCGTAGCGGTGCAGCTGCTGACTGTAGCCCAGAGCATCCGTCTGCATGCCAGTGTAGCCACCTGTGTGACCCCAGCCATAGCTGTCCATCCGCGGGCTTCCACCTGATCCCTGAGCCGCGGCTGCCGCTAGTAAGTTGCCGGCTGATAGAGGATACTTAGCAGCCGGGTTGTCCTTCTTCAGCATTGGTTTCGTCTTGCGTCGGGGTTTGTATTTGTAATCTGGGTATTCCTTCATGTGCAGTGCGCGGAGCCGCTTGGCCTCGTCAATAAACGGGCGCTTCTCCACGTCCGTCAGCAGCTTCCACTCTGCGCCCAGGCGCTTGCTAATCTCAGAGTTGTGCATTTTGGGGTTCTCCTGTGCCATTTTGCGCCTCTGACCCCGAGACCAGACCATGAACGCGTTCATGGGCCTCTTAACTTTGTCCATTGGATCGCTACTCTGTTGTTGGTTGTTGACAGCCGGTTTGGCGGCTCCGTGCGTCACTCCACCGTTCAGCTGGGTCATTCCCTGCGCGCTTTGGTGCGCCGGTGCCACGGCGGATTTCATATCGTGTTCCAGCATGCTGTACATGGCTGACAACAGAGGTTAGTGGTGATACTTAAGTATCACCGTAAACTATTAACTAGTCTAACTTAAAATCAAATCCACTGACTCTCACTGCCCGCGAAAGTAAATGTTTACGCGTTGCGCTCTGGACATATAAGTCCAAAAGACGAGAACGAACTGATTGTAACTACAGCCAAAGTGTTTGTAAACGCCTAAAGACTACGAACAAGTTCTGAAGTGACGTTAGTTAGTCTTAAAAGCGAAACAGGTCCGAGCTGAATTCTCTGTGCGTCCTACCAGCGACTCTTTCAGTGCGTGAGTGATAATAGAATTTCATCACTGTCCGCCTCCAGCTGCTTTCTTTCTCTCCACATTAGCATCACTAAAGAAGGGGTGCGGTGAATGTGGAGAGGCCAAGAGCAGGAGGAGGACCCAGTTTTAGGGAGAAGAGTTTCTGTCTTCACCTGCAACTCTTTAAACGGATTTAACAATGTTTTACAGTGGCCAAAGTTCATTCTGAAAAACAAAACAAAAACAACAATGAACACCAAAGTGTGTTATGAACAGCTTATACTCATTCTTTTTCAGTCTTTATCTGTTTATTTTTTTACTTATCGATTTCTGACCAAAACAAAACCATCTATTTATTCTTATACACTTGTTACCTGATGAAAAGGCAACTTTTAGATTTTTTATTTGGTTTATTGAACAAAATGAATGCCTTTTCTGTATTTTTAATAGGTGAAGTTTCATTGTTATTAATATGTTATAATACCAAACATCTTTAAATGTTGTGTTACGCCATATAAAGCTGCATTTCTTAGTTTTAATATATGTTGGATTACATAGCTTTTTTTAAGGAACAGAATGGACTGTTTTGTAGTTGATTTAACCATTACTAGCTTTGTGTTGAAGGTCATGACACTACAGTGTGCTTCAGTAACATTAGTAACATTGTCATACTTTAGTACATTGTCTAAGATTGTTCCCTACAGACCAACAACACAAAATACATCAAAAAAGTGTTTACAAGTGTCTACATGCTGGAGACATTTACATCTAGTTAAAGAATCCACACTCTAAAATGATGATGTTGTTATTATGACAAAAGTTTTTATTTGTGGAATTCTACATAATTTTAGTAAGTGAAGTTATGAAGATTGTTGATACATAACATGATCCTTCTGAAATCATTCCCCTATGCTAATTTCATGCAGATTTTGAAAAGACGTAGAGAGGTGTCTTCCACCCCAGTGAGTCGTCTCCTCTAATGACCGCAGGTGTGAGTAGTTACTCCTTATCACCCAGCCATCCATACACATTAGTTTCTATAGGCATCACTTCACACTTCTTTTGAGTCCTGCATCCCCAAACACAGCCACTACGACTGACTATCAGTAAGAAGTGTGACAATGAACTCCCTCCCTCTGAGTTTAGCTTGTACTAACACATCATCTGAACGTTCCTAAAAGACCTGCAGAAAGGCTGTTATAAAAATGGCTTCATTAGGTCATTGTAATATAACTTACAAAAGTTGCTAGTTTACTATTAATCTGCAATGCACTGTTTAAAAATAATCGTTCCTTTATTGGCATATTGAGTTCCACAAAAAAAAGTTAACATCCATTCCAATGCAAAGGAAAAGGGGAAGCGGTTCTTTAGATTATTAAATTGTTCTTTTAAGAGTTGTTCTTTGGTTGTTCTGTGGCATCACTACGTTCTGAGAACAGGATAAGGAGAACTTGTTGTACTTATTCTTCTCTTTTTTGTTTGTTTCTCCCATCTAATCATTAACAATATGCATAATAATGGTTTGTGGAAACCCTCTTTTGAATTTAGCTTTTTTTTTCATCAGTGAAAAATGATCAGATCCTCAGCAGTCCACTAACAGGAGAAGGAGTGTCTGTACTCTATTCTTCTCTCTTTTGTTTTAGTTTCTCAGGTATAATCATTGATAATATGCTCTTAAAAATACAAGTTCTTCATTGGCATTGAAGGTTCCATGGAACACCTTTAACACCCATTGAACAAAAAGTTGTTTAGGTGAAAAAAGATCAGTGTAATAGAATATAGCTTTTTAATAAATTTTCTTTACACTGACATTATTTTTTTTTTTGGGTGGAACCAAAGTTGTTGGCAATGATTCTGCTCATGGAACATGATCATAAATTAGAAGTCTGAATAATATTTTTTTAGATTGTGTCATTGTAGATACAATTCTAAGGATACTGAAAGAATATAATTGTGCAAAGGTGAAAAACATGTTGATTTTAACCAGCAGAAGCCATGCATGGTCTCTGTGTTAGACGGTGACTTATAAAATCAGAATCTTCTATTGGATTAGTATGTTTTCTCTGGCTTTGTGACACGTTGAGTGACTGAAACCTATGACCCATTTACCACACCAATATTCCATAGAAGAGCAACAAGTTGTATTACCTCAAACCAGAGCAGGAATGGAAAAAACGGCTGCAGTTTTCTTCTGGCTCACGGCCTGACGCTACAAAACCCCACTGTACGGCGTCAATATTGACTCGAGCCATTGTCACAAGTCATTGTCACACACTTATTATACAATTAACCTTACTTTATGTGGAGGCTGAATATGGAGTGTGCCGGAGCTATTGTCCATGAGTCATTCTCATGTATGGGATCAGTCTCATTATAAGCAAGAGCGGGAGAATAAAGAGAGGAAACACATTGATGTCTCCTGGTGTTGTGTCGACAATCAAATCAAAATTTAAGTGGGGGCCTCGCGAGCGAGCTGGAGAGTCCAGAGAAAGCCTGAAAGAATCCAAACATCATACATGCGAGAGACGCAGAGATCCAGAATGACAGATTGGATGGTCGGAGATAAAAGAAAGAGGAAAAAATGAAGTAGGGAGGGGGGCTTCGAGCGAAAAGAAAGAGCGATGGACAGAGGGAGGGGAGGAGGACGGTGGTGGAAGAAAAGCATGAGAGACAGCGAGGGTGGAAAAAGGGGGTCGAGAAGAAAGAAGAAAGTAAGAGGGAGAGAGAGCGGAGGAGCAGGGGGGTTGGTTAGTCGCTGGAGAAAGTTCTTAAGCTTTTTCAATGACAAGCAGATTGAAAGCCCCTCTATTCAACCGCTCTCCGGCTTCTGTTCTCATGTAAATGGAGTCTGCGGCCTTCCCTCCATCCATCACACTGCCCCGTAGTCCAGCCAGGCCTTTACGAGCCTCCCACTTGCAAAATCACCATGCCCCACAATCACTGTGGCCACGGAAGGGGGGTGGGGAGGCGGCGAGGCCACCAACGCTGTGCGAGAAACTGAAATCCGTTGGGGATGGTAAGGTGCCGTGGAATTGCGATGGGGATGAAGGTGATGAAGAGGAGAGAGATTCAGTTAACAGTTTATGGGCAATTTGAAAAGCAGTGCAATTCGCAAATACTAGCAAACTCTTCCAATGTGCCATGAGTGATTTTTTTAGTTAATTTGCAACATCTTGTAAATGCCTTCATGCATATGCTACATGTTGATTACTTGTCTGGTAAAAGGCAAAACTAAAATTTTTACAGAATTGTTATAGAACAGGAGCTCTGGATTTCTAATAGTTTTGGGTTGAATTTGATCGTTATACTTCAGAACCAGATACTTTCTAAGCTCTAGTCTATCGGTTTACTGCAGTGTGTTCTTGCATGCTCAAGGTTCAGATCTGCTGTGTGGAGTCTCCATCCAGTGTTGAACAATGGCATTACAGTATCTTTTTACTATAAACAACTTTTTTGTATATCTATTAGTTAGGTTAAAAAAATGAGAGCAATTTTCAGTCAATTAAAAGTTCACATGCAGTAAAAAATCATGTCCGATTCTGCTTTTAAATGTATTAACAAATGGACATTCATGCAGCTCTTTAACCTCAAATCCTTTCAGTGTTTATTTAAAGCTGGATAGAATAACTAAAGGTTTAGGGGTTGGTTAAAACATGACTGTGAAGTGAACACATAATAAGGTTTAATTTGTACAGATTCCAATGTAGATTCTTTACATTAGCACCCCCAAAAATTAAAAACGGAATATTTTTGTTATCATGCAACTAACATTTAGTCATATTAACAACTTGAAACTGCAAAAAGAAAAAAAGGCAATCAGCATACCCATACTTGCAAACAACTTAACGACAAGAAAAGAGTGAGGCTGTAGCTTTATTGAAATTCACCCCCTCCTCCAAAAAAACTAAATACACTCGCAAAACTATTTAAAAGAAAAAGCAAGAAAAAAGTTGCAATATAATTTTTTTCTCCATCACATTTTTGTACCACCAGTCAAAATTAATCTGTGTAAGGATTTCCAAATATCTCAATTGACTCAGACATCTTACATCAAATACTGTATAAGGGTGATTAAATAGATCTGTTATAGTTTTACAGCAAACAGTACAGCAACGAGTAATTTGAGAAAAATAAAATAAAATAAATAGTGAATCAAATCCAATGCTTTTCATGTCTGATTAAAATCTGGCACACTTTTACCACATGGCCCAAATACACCAGCAGCATGAGGTGTGTTTAAAGAAACAATCACAGAAGCTGGAAACCAGTAACTGTAGTCCAATTACTCCTTCAAAAAATCTGATGATTCCCAGCTAAAATAAAAAAAAATGAGCCCAGGATGACTAATCAGGAGCAGAGTGACAGAACATGCATCTCTTCTCCATAAGAGATGACTGAGCCCACATCTCAATGTCTATTATGAAGGTTGATGGAGATAAAGTGATTACATTCAGCATTTGAGATTTTAAAAAATTGATCAATTTTGGGGAAAATAAAATGACTGATTTGCAACTGTGGAAGCGCAGGGAGTTGCATGTTCCCTGCTCCATTCAGAAGTGCTTAAACTAGAAAATAAAGAGAGCGACTGTAGAGATAGGGAGAAGGGGGTGTCTCTAGATCCGGTCAAATAAATCTCTAGATCAAGTCAGCCACATTCATGGGCATCTCTTCTACGGTGGTGTTGTAGAAGGTCTCGATGTCCCGCAGAGTACGCTTGTCATCTTCTGTCACCATGTTGATGGCTACACCTTTCCTGCCAAAACGGCCTCCTCTACCAATCCTAAGAGCGTTAAAGATGACATGCGTGTCATTAGAAATAATAAGACAGCACTGGAAATAATTAATTTGCTTAAGTCAAGCTCAAGGATAGAATGGTGTACCAAACACAAACCTATGAATGTAATTCTCACGGTTGGTTGGCAAGTCATAGTTGATCACCAAAGACACCTGCTGGACATCAATACCTCTGGCCTGTGAATGAGAGAAGACATTTTCTTTTTATTCCCAGTGTTTTTCAATTCCAGTATCAAAGCTCACTTACTAGAACTTACAATTGCTAGCACTGATATTTAACATATACTTGATAAAGCTATGGAGAAGGACAGAATGAGCCATCCATAGCAGAATAGACACACTATATTTATACCAAATACTATAATTATCCCGAAGCACTAGAGGGTACTAAGGAGTCAGACAACCTCATCTGTTATATGGTCCCAATTTTAATAGAATTCATTCCATTAGGAGAACATGCACTGATGTATTTGCTCACCAGCAGATCTGTGGTAATAAGGACACGGCTAGAACCAGAGCGAAACTCCCTCATAATCAGGTCACGGTCCTTTTGGTCCATGTCTCCATGCTGACGAATATAACACACCACACTGTATACATTACATTATTCACATTTACAGTATTCATTAGACAGAAAATTATATAGAGGAGCACATATCAGAGCATCAGTGTGTAGAATGAATAGAATAATCCACAGCATCAATGCACAGCGCAAAAGTTAAATAAACAAATGAATACATTCAAAGAGATCATTCATCCAAAAATGAAAAGTTGGTCTTTTACTCATTGTCATGTCGTTTCAAACCGGTTATGCATTATATGCCCGTTCTTCCTCTGTGGAAGACAAAATATGATATTCTGAAAAATGTTGATAACCAAACAGTTTTGGTTCCCATTGACCTCCACTGTATTTTTTGTTTGCATGTTGGAAGCCAGTGGGAACCAAGAGAGTTTAGCTACCAACAATCTTCATTTTAATTTTGATTGTTTTAATAAGATATGTATAGCTCTCTGAAAGTGATCCCAATGCTACTGGTTCCAGTTATAGTTGCAGTGTGACACTTTTAGTATTTACCAGAGCTGAGACAGTGAAGTCCCTGGCATGCATCTTCTCTGTGAGCCAGTCTACTTTCCGGCGTGTGTTAATGAAGATCACTGCCTGAGTGATGGTTAGAGTCTCGTAGAGATCACAGAGAGTATCCAGCTTCCATTCCTGACAAAACACACACACACCAACACGATGACCTGTTAACAGCCATAAGTCAAAATCAATTCACATGAACACTCAATGTGTCCTTTTAAAAAGGCAAAAAATTCTGCTGCATTCATGTATGTAATCCATGCGTGTCTGCTATTAACGCTTTGCATAAAAGTACCCCAAGATCGGACAGTTGACCGCACTGTACCTCTTTTTCAACGTTGATGTAGAACTGACGAATACCCTCAAGGGTGAGCTCCTCTTTCTTCACCAGGATACGGATTGGTTCTCGCATAAACTTGGTAGTGACATCCAGCACCTCCACAGGCATGGTGGCTGACAGCAGCACCACCTGGAGGACCGACGGCACAACAACATGCTGAGGCCTACTCACATTTATAAACAAACACATTAGCACATGATATGAACCCTTAAACAAAGCTGGCTCTCCTAAAAAGCTACTGGTATTACCAGAACTGAAGTGGAATCAATAGAAGCAATGAAAATCCAGATTTCATTGCCATTTGTGTTAGTTTGTACTTGTTGCTGCTTTGGCAAAAGCATATTCTCATATACACTAATGCAATCAAGCTTGGAAATAATCAGCATGGTAACAGTTGATTATTACAGTTGAAATACAGTCTGTTTCACATGCTAACCTGTATGCTAGTAGTGAGTTTCTGGAAAATCTCGTAGATCTGGTCCTTGAAACCACGACTCAGCATCTCATCCGCTTCATCCAGCACAAACATTTTAATGTACTTAGAAGCTGGAAGAGGGGTGAACACAAAAAGATAGAGTAAATGACAGAAATAATGTGCAATAAAATTAATAAATAAACAGGGTCACAAGATAAATTTAAGCAAAGTTCTTAAATTCTAATGAAGTTCTCAAAAATTTTCTTAAAAAAAAAAAAAAATACAATATATACAATTATAATCTTTTTATATACAATTATATATATAATTATATACAATTATATATCAAATTAAAATTGAGGCCCCTATTTGAGTCAGTTTTAAACTTACATTTTTCTTAGTTACTGAATTCTGAATTCAGTAAATAGTCAAGTCATGAATAATCATGACAGATCATTGTTCACATAAAAAAAAAAAAATCTAGGTATAAAAAATATTAAGCATTACATTATTGATCTACATTTCAAACAACACAGTTCAATTAAACATCCTAGCTTTTAAGACAATTTGGAGGTTATAATAAGTTTAAGAGGATTTTTAGGAACATTCTTTTCAGGAATTTTGAGTAAAAATAAATAAATAAATATAGCTGCAAGCAGCGATGTCGGGCTCAAGCCATCAGTGCAACGCCACCCTGGTGGTATCGGGAAAACTGTGCCCAGCGGGCATAAGCATTTACAGTAACCCTCTGACAATCAAGTTTTAAGGGATGTGGCAGTTAAAGGGTTAATCCGACCAATCTAGACTTTGAAATCACATACACAGAACAATATATATAACTTTAGTAACACTTTATTTTAAAATGTATAAAAAATGTATAAGGTGTGCATTGTAGCTGACACCTATATGAACACATTACAATTGTTTTGTGACTACAAGTCTTTCTTCTCAAATGCTATTGAGTGGTCGCGAACGCGGATGGGAGAATGGCGCATATTTGTTTTGTTTTTTTTGAGCAACTGGTGCCCCCTCTGGGAGTTGGTGCTCTACGAAGACTGCATACTCTGCATATAGGGAGCGGCGGTACTATCTGGAAGATATATTCCTCAAACCATCGTACAAGTGAAGGTGATGCTAGTCCTTCAAGAATCGCTCAAAACCTTTTCAAGTGTACAGTTTCCTTTTATTGCATCTTGAAATAAATATTTCTGAATTCTGAATCAAACTGGGTTGTGTTTATTGATTTATTTTATAAGACAACTGAAACTTTAATCTCCTTTGTAATATATGTGCTTTTAAACCAAGAACAATGTAATTAGAGATGTATTCCTGCTTAATAATGACTATTATTAAGGGAAAAGGCTTTATAATCATGAACTATTTACTAATGCTTAGCTAATGAGTGCAGTTATTATAAAGTGTTACCAATGCATTTACTAATGTTAACAAATTAGACATTATTATACAGTGTTACCAAACCCTTTAATAATTTATTAGTGTTTTGTAATGATTTTAATGACCTATAAGCATTTGTGAAATAGTTTTGCTTGCATTGCAGCTTAATCTGTCAGTTGAAGAGTTTTACTGTTACATCCATGAGATTAATAAATGTCATGTCACGTCACAGGTTGTCATAGGTCAGTATCAAATGAGTTTGAAATTATAATTTGCAGCACAAATAAGGCTTCTTAGGATGTTTTTAAATCCCAAAAACTGTCAGAAAAGGATAAGGCCTAAGAGATTTCTTAACCTGTAATGAAAGGAAAAAAACACCACCATTAGCAACAACAAAAACAATAACAATTTAAAATATAGATTTTTTTTTCCTGATTATTAAAGGAATGATTAGGTCTCTCTCTCTCTCTCTCTCTCTCTCTGCCAGACAGCCCCTCCCTACAATCCACACACACTGTCAGTCACCAAAGATTCACAGTCACCAACCCCCTCACACTCACACTCCCCCACCCTCTCCCCCTCCCTTTCCTTACACAGACGGAGTGGCCAGAGTGAGATCATGTCAGTTGAGAAGTCTGACAGTTTTTTCTTTTCTTTTATCCATACAGTGTTGTAAAGTCATGAAACTATGCATATTTCCTCATAATGATTTGATCTCTGTATGAAAACATGCCTTGAAGTGTTTGGAAGCTGCAATTTAGACATACAATACAATTAATGTTTCCCCTTCTTACTGTCATTTCAAAAAATCACCACGTCAAAACCGTTCAAGCTAACCAAAATCCGTTCGCAATTTAAGTTCCTCGATGTTGTTTCTTCATGTAGTCAAAGTTTGGTGTGTATAGTGTACTTCCCATGTGAGGAGTATGCATTAATTCACAACTGTAAAATCTCAAAAATACACATTCAAATCAAAATAGCTGACTTCCTGTTGATCGTAGCTTATGACTGTGAATTAGAAAGTTGTCCGTCTTGATAAGAACAATTTAAGTACCGAGTTTGGTGTCTGTAGCTAAAACTAAATAAAATGCATTATTATTATTATTAGCTGTACACTTGCTAAACATTTTTAAATATAAACTTATGCAATTGTGTGTATATATATATATATATATATATATATATATATATATATATATATATATATATATATTCAAGTGTACAGTTTTCTTTTATTGCATCTTGAAATAAATATTTATGAGTTCTGTGTTTGTTTATTTTATTTTTTATTTTACATTTTTTTAGGGAGATTACAGCCTTTAATCTCCTCAAAATAAATGTGCATATAAACCATGAACAATTTAATTATAGCTGTATTTATAAAATGCTTACTAAAATATTAATTTTGGGAGAAGGCTATATAAAGCATGAACTGACTATTTACGAATGCTTAGCTAAGAATTGCAGCTATTATGAAGTGTTACCAATGCATTTACTAATGTTAACAATTGAGACATTATTTTAAAGTGTTACCAAATCCTTAAATAATTTAAAAGTGTTTTGTTATGATTTCATTAACCTTTAAGCATTTGTGAAATAGTTCTGCTTGCATTAAAGCTTAGTCTTCATCTGTGAGCTGAACAGTTTTACTGTTACATCCTTGAGATTATGTAAATTCAAATAAATGTCATGTCACAGGGTGACAGAGTTCAGTATCAAATGAGTTTGAAATTATTATTTGCAGCACAAATAAGGTTTTTTAGGATTTTTTTTAATCCCTGAAACTGTCAGAAAAGGATAAGGCCTAAGATATTTCTTAAGATGTAATGATAACAGCACAATTAGCAACAACAACAAAAAAATAACTATTTAAAATACAGTTTTTTTCTGGTGATTAAAGATATGTTTAAGTCTCTCTCTCTCTCTCTCTCTCTCTCTGTCTGTCTGCCACTCAGCTCACACCCCTCCCCCACTCACACACACACACAGAGTCAGCACACAGAGTGACAGAGTGAGATCAGATGTCTGACAGTTTTTTAATTTTCTTTTAATCATACAGTGCTGTAAAGTCATGAAACTATGCATATTTCCTCAGAATCACTGGTTTTCTAAATGAAAAATGTTTTTTAAAGGTTTGGAAGCTGCAATTTAAAAATAGAAGACGATTAATGTTTCACTTTTTACTGTCATTTCAAAAAATCACCACGACAAAACCGTTCAAGCTAACCAAAATCTGTTCGCAATTTAAGTTCCTCGATGTTTTTTCTTCATGTAGACAACGTTTGGTGTGTATAGTGTACTTCCCCTGTGAGGAGTATTCATTAATTCACAACTGTAAAATCTCAAAAATACACATTCAAATCAAAATAGCCGACTTCCTGTTGATCGTAGCTGATGACTGTGAGTTAGAAAGTTGTCCGTCTTGAAAAGAACAATTTATGTACCAAGTTTGGTGTCTGTAGCTAAAACTAACCCCCCCACCTTTGACAAAAGGTGGCGCTATAGAGTGCCTCCTTCACGCCCTTTTAAAAGCTTTTGCCATTGTCTAGCTATCACTAATACTGATATGTGTTTTGAGTTTCATGTAAATCTGAGCTTGTTGTCTGCCTCAAACTCACCATAACAGAACATTCAAGTTTGACACGTTGCCATGGCAACACTATATCAGATATCAATATCCCCACAACAGATTTACATCGGCCGTGTTTTGTCATTATTCTGATGAAGTTTTAAGTAAATCGAGTAAAAATAAGATGCTGAATTCAAAGCATTTGGAAAATGACACACTTCCTGCTGCCAGTTGGAGGCGCTATAACGTTGACTCTTAATAGCCACATATATACAATCGGTATCATACAACGAACAAACCCATGAAGTTTGATCAAATTCAGGAAATGTATGTGGATGTTATTAGACATTTCCTGTTTCTCATTTCTCGCCATAAGTTCCATGACTCGCCACGGGCAAACCGTTCGAGATATCAAAAATCCCCTCGCAATTTTTCATCCTCAATGTCTTGAGATCATGTTCACCGAGTTTCGTGGCGAACGGGTTGAAAACCTTAGAGGAGTATTTCAAATTCCAGAGCATGCTTTTTTTAAACAGCCCTGAATAGCTGACTTCCTGTTGGGCGGAGCCTATGACATAAAGTGTGAAAGTTGTTCGGCTCAATGAGATCTATAAGTGTACCGAGTTTGATATAAATACATGCAAGTGTGTGTGAGCTATGGTTCAAGAATTCTGACTGTCTTCCAGGGGGCGCTGTAGAGCCCCTGTGCCACGTCCGGGTCCCAGCCTCTGCGGCGTCCTGATGGCCGCAGATTCCAATGTGTGTGCCAATTTTCAAGAGTTTTTGAGCATGTTAAGGCCCCCAAAACACCCCGGAAGGTTTAATAAAAAATAAAAATAAATATAGCTGCAAGCAGCGATGTCGGGCTCAAGCCATCAGTGCAACGCCACCCCGGTGGCATCAGGATAACTGTGCCCAGCGGGCATAAGCATTTACAGTAACCCTCTGACAATCAGTTTTAAGGGATGCGGCAGTTAAAGGGTTAATCCGACCAATCTAGACTTTGAAATCACATACACAGAACAATATATATAACTTTAGTAACACTTTATTTTAATATTTATAAAAAATGTATAAGGTGTGCATTGTAGCTGACACCTATATGAACACATTACAATTGCTTTGTGACTGCAAGTCTTTCTTCTCAAATGCTATTGAGCTTCAAATTTGCATTTGAGCCCATGTGAAAAAGTTGCATAATTTACATATGACTTACAGTTTGTTGTAATAAATATCAAACATTCAATTTAATTGTGCATTATAGCTGTCACCTAGATGAACAATTACAGTTGTTTTTATGACTGTAAGTCATTCTCTTCAAATGCTACTGACGTTAGAAAAGTGTATAACAATATCACATGTAACTTTAGAGACCTTCCCTAAATTTGAGACTCTAGAAAGTCCAATGTCAAGACAACTTTATGCCTGTTTTATTTTCTTTAGTTTTCTTTTCTCTGTGCCGGATTGCTGATGTCCTATACCCAGGCATAGATGTCCATCCATCAATTACGAACATTCAGCCGCAAACATGAGGTGTGAGCGGTCGCGAGCGCGGATGGGAGAATGACGCATGTTTTTTTTTTTTTTTTTTTTTTTTTTGAGCAACTGGGATGGTGCCCCCTCTGGGAGTTGGTGCCCTACGAAGACTGCATACTATGTTATACTGCATAATGTTAACAAATTAGACATTATTTTACAGTGTTACCAAATCCTTAAATAATGTATTAGTGTTTTGTAATGATTTTAATGACCTATAAGCATTTGTGAAATAGTTTTGCTTGCATTACAGCTTTATCTGTCAGTTGAAGAGTTTTACTGTTACATCCATGAGATTAATAAATGTCATGTCACGTCACAGGTTGTCATAGGTCAGTATCAAATGAGTTTGAAATTATTATTTGCAGCACAAATTAGGGTTCTTAGGATGTTTTTAAATCCCTAAAACTGTCAGAAAAGGATAAGGCCTAAGAGATTTCTTAACCTGTAATGAAAGGAAAAAACACCACCATTAGCAACAACAAAAACAATAACAATTTAAAATACAGATTTTTTTTTTCCTGATTATTAAAGGGATGATTAGGTCTCTCTGTCTCTCTCTCTGCCAGACAGCCCCTCCCTACAGTCCACACACACTGTCACAGTCACCAACCCCCTCACACTCCCCCTCCCTCTCCCCCTCCCTTCCCTCACACAGACAGGGTGGCCAGAGTGAGATCATGTCAGTTGAGAAGTCTGACAGTTTTTTAATTTTCTTTTATCCATACAGTGTTGTAAAGTCGTGAAACTATGCATATTTCCTCAAAATGATTTGATCTTTGTATAAAAAAATGCTTTGAAGTGTTTGGAAGCTGCAATTTAAACATACAAGGCAATTAATGTTTCCCTTTTTACTGTCATTTCAAAAATTCACCACGACAAAACCGTTCAAGCTAACCAAAATCCGTTCGCAATTTAAGTTCCTCAATGGTTTTTCTTCATGTAGACAAAGTTTGGTGTGTATAGTGTACTTCCCCTGTGAGGAGTATGCATTAAATCAGAGCTCAATTTAAATATTCAAATCAAAATAGCCGACTTCCTGTTGGTCGTAGCTGATGACTGTGAATTAGAAAGTTGTCCGTCTTGAAAAGAACAATTTATGTACCAAGTTTGGTGTCTGTAGCTAAAACTAACCCCCCCACTTTTGACAAAAGGTGGCGCTATAGAGTGCCTCCTTCACGCCCTTTTAAAAGCTTTTGCCATTGTCTAGCTATCACTAATACTGATATGTGTTTTGAGTTTTATGTAAATCTGAGCTTGTTGTCTGCCTCAAACTCACCATAACAGAACATTCAAGTTTGACACGTTGCCATGGCAACACTATATCAGATATCAATATCCCCACAACAGATTTACATCGGCCGTGTTTTGTCATTATTCTGATGAAGTTTTAAGTAAATAGAGTAAAAATAAGATGCTGAATTCAAAGCATTTGGAAAATGGCACACTTCCTGCTGCCAGTTGGTGGCGCTATAATGTTGACTCTTAATAGTCACATATATACGATCAGTATCATACAACGAACAAACCAATGAAGTTTGATCAAATTCAGGAAATGTATGTGGATGTTATTAGACATTTCCTGTTTCTCATATCTCGCCATAATTTCAACGCCTCGCCACGGGCAAACCGTTCGAGATATCAAAAATCCCCTCGCAATTTTCCATCCCCAATGTCTTGAGATCATGTTGACCGAGTTTGGTGGCAATCAAGTAAAAGACCTATGACAAGTATATCAAATTCCAGAGCATGCTTTTTATAAACAGCCCTAAATAGCTGACTTCCTGTTGGGCGGAGCCTATGACATAGAGTGCGAAAGTTGCTCGGCTCAATGAGATCTATAAGTGTACTGAGTTTCATATAAATACATGAAAGTGTGTGTGAGCTATGGTTCAAGATTTCTGACTGTGTTCCAGGGGGCGCTGTAGAGTCCCTGTGCCACGCCCGGGGCCCAGTCTCTGTGGCGTCCTGATGGCCGCAGATTCCAATGTGTGTGCCAATTTTCAAGAGTTTTTGAGCATGTTAAGGCCTCCAAAAACCCCCGGAAGGTTTAATAAAAAATAAAAAAAAATAATAAATATAGCTGCAAGCAGCGATGTCGGGCTCAAGCCATCAATGCAACGCTACCCCGGTGGCATCAGGAAAACTGTGCCCAGCGGGCATAAGCATTTACAGTAACCCTCTGACAATACAATTTTAAGGGATGCGGCAGTTAAAGGGTTAATCCGACCAATCTAGACTTTGAAATCACATACACAGAACAATATATATAACTTTAGTAACACATTATTTTATATTCATAAAAAATTTATAAGGTGTGCATTATAGCCATCACCTATATGAACACATTACAATTGTTTTGTGACTGCAAGTCTTTCTTCTCAAATGCTATTGAGCTTCAAATTTGCATTTGAGCCCATGTGAAATAGTAGCATAATTTACATATGACTTACAGTTTGTTGTAATAAATATCAAACATTCAAATTAATTGTGCATTATAGCTGTCACCTAGATGAACAATTACAGTTGTTTTTGTAAGTCATTCTCTTCAAATGCTACTGACGTTAGAAAAGTGTATAACAATATCACATGTAACTTTAGAGACCGTCCCTAAATTTGAGACTCTCGAATGTCCAATGTCAAGACAGCTTTATGCCTGTTTTTTTTTTTTCTTTCTTTAGTTTTCTTTTCTCTGTGCCGGATTGCTGATGTCCTATACCCAGCATAGATGTCCATCCATCAATTACGAAACATTCAGCCGCAAACATGTGGTGTGATCTGTCACGAGCGCGGATGGGAGAATGGCGCATGTTTTTTTTTCTTTTTTTTTCTTTTTTTTTTGAGCAACTGGGATGGTGCCCCTTCTGGGATTTGGTGCCCTGCGAATACTGCATACTCTGCATATAGGGAGCGGCGGTACTATCTGGAAGATATATTCCTCAAACCATCGTACAAGAAGTGGTGATGCTAGTCCTTCAAGAATCGCTCAAAAGCTATTTAAGTGTACAGTTTCCTTTTATTGCATCTTGAAATAAATATTTCTGAATTCTGAATCAAACTGGGTTGTGTTTATTTATTTATTTATTTTATGAGACAACTGAGACTTTAATCTCCTTTGTAATATATGTGCTTTTAAACCAAGAACAATTTATTTATAGATGTATTACTGCTTAATAATGACTATTATTAAGCGAAAAGGCTTTATAATCATGAACTATTTACTAATGCTTAGCTAATGAGTGCCATTATTATAAAGTGTTACCAATGCATTTACTAATGTTAACAAATTAGACATTATTTTACAGTGTTACCAAATCCTTAAATAATTTATTAGTGTTTTGTAATGATTTTAATAACCTATAAGCATTTGTGAAATAGTTTTGCTTGCATTGCAGCTTTATCTGTCAGTTTAAGAGTTTTACTGTTACATCCATGAGATTAATAAATGTCATGTCACGTCACAGTTTGTCATAGGTCAGTATCAAATGAGTTTTAAATTATTATTTGCAGCATAAATAAGGATTCTTAGGATGTTTTTAAATCCCTAAAACTGCCAGAAAAGGATAAGGCCTAAGAGATTTCTTAACCTGTAATGAAAGGAAAAAAACGCCACCATTAGCAACAACAAAAACAATAACAATTTAAAATACAGATATTTTTTTTCCTGATTATTAAAGGGATGATAAGGTCTCTCTCTCTCTCTCTCTCCTCTCTGCCAGACAGCCCCTCCCTACAGTCCACACACACTGTCAGTCACCAAAAATTCACAGTCACCAACCCCCTCACACTCCCCCTCCCTCTCCCCCTCCCTTTCCTCACACAGACAGAGTGGCCAGAGTGAGATCCATGTCAGTTGAGAAGTCTGACAGTTTTCACATTTTCTTTTACCCATACAGTGTTGTAAAGTCGTGAAACTATGCATATTTCCTCAGAATTGATTTGATATCTGTATGAAAAAATGCTTTGAAGTGTTTGGAAGCTGCAATTTAAAAATACAAGACAATTAAGTTTCCCTTTTTTACTGTCATTTCAAAAAAATCACCACGACAAAACCGTTCAAGCTAACCAAAATCTGTTCGCAATTTAAGTTCCTCGATGTTTTTTTCTTCATGTAGGACAAAGGTTTGGTGTGGTAAGTGTACTTCCCCCTGTGAGAGTATTCAATTTAATTCACGAACTGTAAAATCTCAAAAAATATAAATTAAAAGATCAGAATAGCCGACTTCCTGTTCGGTCGTGAAGCTGATAACACTGTGATTAGAAAGTTGTCCGTCTGATAGAACAATTCTATGTACCCAAGTTTTGGTGTCTGTAGCTAAAACTAACCCCCACTTTGACAAAAGTGGCGGCATATGAGTGCCTCATTCACGGCCTTTTAAAGCTTTTGCCATTGTCTAGCTATCACTAATACTGATATGTGTTTTGAGTTTCATGTAAATCTGAGGTTGTTGTCTGCCTCAAACTCACCATAACAGAACATTCAAGTTTGACACGTTGCATGGCAACCTATATCAGATATCAATATCCCACAACAGATTTTCATCGGCCGTGTTTTGTCATTATTCTGATGAAGTTTTAAGTAAATCGAGTAAAAATAAGATGCTGAATTCAAAGCATTTGGAAAATGACACCTTCCTGCTGCCAGTTGGTGGCGCTATAAGTTGACTCTTAATAGTCACATATATAGCAATCGGTATCATACAACGAACAAACCCATGAAGTTTGATCAAATTCAGGAAATGTATGTGGATGTTATTAGACATTTCTGTTTCTCATTTTCTCGCCATAAGTTCCACGCCTCGCCACGCAAAACCGTTCGAGATATCAAAAATCCCCTCGCATTTTTCATCCTCAATGTCTTGAGATCATGTTCACCGAGTTTTCGTGGCGAACGGGTTGAAAAACTCAGAGGAGTATTTCAAATTCCAGAGCATGCTTTTTTTAAACAGCCCTGAATAGCTGACTTCCTGTTGGCGGAGCCTATGACATAAAGTGTGAAAGTTGTTCAGCTCAATGAGATCTATAAGTCTACTGAGTTTCAATATAAATACATGCAAGTGTGTGTGAGCTATGGTTCAAGATTTCTGACTGTGTTCCAGGGGCGCTGTAGAGCCCCTGTGCCACGCCCGGGTCCCAGCCTGCGGCGTCCTGATGGCCGCAGATTCCAATGTGTGTGCCAATTTTCAAGAGTTTTTGAGCATGTTAAGGCCCCAAAAAGCCCCGAAGGTTTAATAAAAAATAAAAAATAAATAATAAAATATAGCTGCAAGCAGCGATGGCGGGCTCAAGCCACCATGCCATCGCCCACCCCGTGGCATCAGGTAAACTGT